>NW_025055274.1:0-7954 GCF_019279795.1 Protopterus annectens
ATCAAAATTTAATCTAAAAAAAGTTGTTCTGGTAGAATCTGAAACAGTTGTTCGTGAACATACCTTGTGAATAATTTCCTTACTAATATTGTTTAATCAATATTATTACAATCTGTTTCTGGTAAATTTAAATCCCAGCTAATATCATTCTTCCCACTTGTGTCTCATGCAAGAAATGTATGAATTCTTCTAGGTCATTATCACTTGACTTTGGTGGTATAAACAATCCAACAATTGTTGCATGTTCCAGGGTTGTCTTGTCACAATTACACAATCTAGTGTATCGGTGTTATCACTGAACATGTAATAATCACATATTTAATCCTTATCATAACCCACCTGATTTTTTGTTAGAATGTCTGTTACAGTGAAAACATTTTTACCCTGACAGAACTGGTTTCCAGTCATTATTCTTTAACCATGTTCCACAAACAATAGCAACATCAATCTGGTGGAATGTAGCAAATTTTCTAATTAAAAAAAACTATTGTTAATGCTCTTAGCAATAACAACCATCAGAGATGCATCAAATGCTGCCATCTACGAACTGCTAAATTTTCGACCTTGCAAAAATCCTGCTTTGTATTTGTCAAATATTGCAAAATACATACCACGGTGGTAAGGCAGTAGTGTTGTTACCTCACAGCAAGAGGTTCTCCTATTCTATTCTTGGCTGGGCTTGGGAGTGCCTTCTGTGTGGAGTCTGCATGTCCTCCCCGCGGTTGGGTAGCATTAGAAAGACATGCATGCGTAAATGGGTGTGCCTTCGTGAAGGTTGAGCGTCAAGCTGGTACCTCGGTGTTTCGTAAAAATCTACTGCCAATCATTAGCGGACCGGAGTTCCGCTGTGGCGACCCCTTACCGGGAAAAGCCGAAAGACAAACAACATCTGCTGTAAAAATTTTCTTCCCTTATCTTGATAAGTGAACACCATCCTGTCTGAACATCTGTGCCCAAAATTAGACTTGGATGCTCTACACATTTCCATTTTTTTAAATACGGCATTTTTTCATGTAGGTATTTACCCAAAAAATCTTTTCATTCACGGTGACATGACTCTCCTTTCTATATGTGATTTGTGAAAAACATGTCCTGACACTTGTACAAGCTACGTTATCTAAGAGAAGTGTAAGTTCCCTACTAACGGAGAGAGAGTCCTTGTGGATGACATAATTTGTACTGACATGAATAAAAACCGATCCGCATTTCCTTACATTAAAGCATACTAAGGCCTGCCTCACATCCTCTATTTTTGCTGCTGGATAGCATAACACATTTCAATGTTCATTATCTTCTCTGCAAATGTAAGTATCAATTCCTCTAATAAATGAATCTCCAATTACAAGAATACCTTTTCTGACCACATCTGAAGAATCTTCAACTTCTAATTCAGCAATATCTGCTCTATCAATTGTTACAATGGAATGATCTTCATCGCTATTAGTCTTTTTAATCCATCTGTTTCCATTGTTTATTACATTTGGAAGCATGCAATGTTCACCCAGCTGGCTTTGTACATCCACAGCTTGAGCCATGTTGTCAACGTCTGTCTTTCTCCTCTTTTTTCTTACAGTACTATTCTTTAGTCCTTCCACAGTCAGTTTTGATTTCTTCGGTTTCACCTGCCCCTTGCCTCTTTTTTCTACATTTTGTTTTGTAAAAATGATGCCTTTTTCCATAGACTGAAGGTTTTCTGATAGAACAATATTATCATTCACTGTAATCTGTGCGTTATATAGCAATGCAGTCTACTTTTTAGTATGTACTCTTTTTTTGCTTTATAGACATCTAAAAGTTTCTTTTTCTTCTTGGTTATTTCCTGTGAATTTCTTCCTTTCTTTCTTATTTTCCCCTTCTGTATGCTTCAAATCCTCCAATTGCTAAATACTTCTACCTAGAGTTCTAAAGTTGTCAGTGGCATTCTCTTGTTTCATAGGGATTGAGTGATCTTTACAGACAACAGATACATCCTTTCCTAAATGTGTTCTGTTTGTTCTCTGCCTGACATTATTTATCTCATCAGTCCGGTCATTAATATATGTACTAACAGTTCTCCAAGCCGTGCCAATTGCACAAGTACAAATGTCATCAGTAAGTCTGGATTTACTACTAATAATGAGAAGCAAATCACTCAGCTTTTGACACGAGGAACACAGATCACCAATGTTATCAGGTGTTACTTTTAAATATACGTGGCATTTATTTCACTGTACAAGATATTTGTGCTTTAGCAAATTGTTAATGGCACACTCATTGAAGGAATCCATATTCAGCTCCAAATGAATAAAAAATGGTAAAAGTAAAGAAAAATCGGTTACCACAGAATTCAAAGAGGACTTAAACCAACTTCTAAGAGAAAAATCACACAAACAATATATAACAAAATATTACCTAAATATTATATTAAGTACAGTAAAGTTGTTGCTCTGACCGTACAAATTGTGAAAGTCGCACAAAAGCTGGAATTCCTTTACATCACATGCAAAAGTGAGCAGTAGCTTTTGCTCAGTATCTCTCAGAGTTGCACCTGTTCTTAATAGTGAAGTTCAATAAATCACATACTAAGTCAGGATTATAGATAAACTCTGGATAGTCCTGTCTGCAGTCTGTGTGAACTTATAAATAACTAGGCCCCTTGGGATGGCTAGAGCTTGCCAGTCTGAAAGCTATCCCTTTCTAACAACTAACAGAAAGAATTAAAGGTAAAACAACAAAATATAAATCAAAGTAAATCTTCTTGTCTATGAACTATTATTTATTATCTATAAACAATGAAAAACAGTCTGTAAAAACATAAAATACAAATTCAAATAAAAAGCATTTCTTACCAACCTACTTCACTGTCAATCACAGGATTGTTTAAATAAGCTCTGAATCTACTGTTTCTTCAAAAACCTAATATGCCCACCATACTAGAACAAGTGACCTAAAACTTCACCAACAGATGAATAAAACACAGTGGAGGTACAGGTGTATAACCCATTACCTCCCAAACCTCTGGAATAAACTTCCAATGTGTGTAAACCAGTGAAACTCACTATCTTCCTTTAAACATAACACAGATGCTTGAATGGGTATCCACACATTTACTCCAGGACTGACAAGAATGGCTTCCTGGAGATGGGAGTTGTACCCTGAGGGTATTGACAAGGCACTAATGGTCAGAAGACTCAGTGGCCTTGGAATATCTGTGAATCAAATTCACAACAAAAATAACACTGCATATCTATCATGCAAAAACTTATAGTGAAAATATCAATATTTGTTTGCCCATACCTTATTTGGATAGAAAGAAGTTTCTCTGTTCACCTGTGAGAGAGGGCAGCTTTGTGTAGCCTATCTGTCCCTGGAGAAGTGGTTTCACCCCAGAAATTAGTAGTTTATTGGCCATTTTGGGCTAATTTCTATCTGTTTCATTTCCTTGCTATAAAAACCACATTAGTGCGGTTCTGCATGCTGGGCAGCGCTGATTAGGGTTGCCAGCTGTCCGTTTTTTGACAAATTGTCCAGTTAGAAATTTCAGTCAAAACCGGACTTTTAGTTTTAAATTTTGCAGCACTGACGTCATCACATGCGCGACTACCAGCCTGTCGGAATTGAGCTCAATGAGGTCACTTCTGGTAGTGCGAGCGGGAAGCAGAAGCCCAGCATGTAGTGCGAGCGGGAAGCAGAAGCCCAGCATATAGTGTGAGTGGGAAGCAGAAGCCCAGTATGTACTGCGAGCGGGAAGCAGAAGCCCAGCATGTAGTACGAGCGGGAAGCAGAAGCCCAGCATATAGTGTGAGCAGGAAGGAGAAGCCCAGCATGTACTGCGAGCGGGAAGCAGAAGCCCAGCATGTAGTGCGAGCGGGAAGCAGAAGCCCAGCATGTAGTGCGAGCGGGAAGCAGAAGCCCAGCATGTAGGGCGAGCGGGAAGCAGAAGCCCAGCATTAACCGACTTTGGATATTATTTCACTTTGGGGAATTCATCAACTTGACTTACGGGAAGGCAGCAATTTCAGAAGCCAGCACAAAGGTAGTGTGTATGTGATAAGATGGGTTTTCTTTTCAGATGCCAACATTTGAATGAAGTGTGTGTGTTTGTTTTATGTGTAAGAGAATACCTGGAGAGAACTAATATTTACTTTTGCTACAACAAAATGTTCACATGCATTTGAATTTATTAAATCAAGCACCAGTTTCTATACTATCACATACATTGTGTAAGTAAAAGAGAATATGTTAAATGCTGGTTAGGTGATTATGACTGGTTAAACATTGTCATTTAAAACTTTGTTATCTCTAGGAGGAGGTTACTAAAACTGAAGTGTATAACTTGGAGACAAAACACAATAAACAAGATGCAAACAGGTCTCTGGGTTGCATGGAGGATTGATAGAGGAGTTCTTCCCACTACAAAATAATATATATATATATATTTTTTTGTGTCCATTTTTCTGTTTTGGTTATTGGGTGAACTGTGCATTATACTGAACTTTTGCTTAAACATTTGGAGAGTACTTTTTTTGGCAACTTGTTGTATAGCTGAATGTCAAGAATGTTTAGTTTATAGTTATCACATCCAGTAAATCATGCATCACACATGCTCTCTCTCACACACACACACACACACACACACACACACACACACACACACACACACACACACACACACACACACACACACACACACACACACCCTACCTCCCACTTGTCTGACTGTTCATGGTGGTCCACTGCATAGTCCAAATGTTTTCTGGTATTCAAATTCTACCCACGTGGAAGACGAAGATGTAAGCAATCTTGGCTTCTGCATCTGAGCGACCGGACATGAATGGCGTTCTTAAAGAAGAATGCCCTTAAAAAAAGTTGTTTTTTTTTTCTATTTATAGTGTGGGTGTGGAAGTAGACTTTTATGATGGAAATGTTCTGAATTGGGCAGTTTTGTCATTATTGGTTCATGCATTTTGTTTCATTGCCTAGAGTACAGTCTACTGGAAAAATGTTCAAACAATAAATTTAAAATGCACTCTAACAAGTGTGCTGTATTATACAAGGAATATAATTTAATAAAGTCAGGAAGGTGTATCAAAGAAAAGAACACATGTATGTTTCTTGTTTTGTGTGCAAGGGGCATATGATTTGCAAAGAAACCAAAGGTAATCTTTATCCACCCGTGGCCATGCATTTTCTTTGGATGTGGAGTGGGTTTCAGTGCTGTTTCAATGAATGTGAGTTTCAAGGGTAGAGAAGTTTTAATGCCATTGCCAAGTTTATTTTCATTGTGAGACAGTATTGCTTTGTTTACCAGATGTCTGTCAGTGTTTGTGCATCGTTGTGCTGTAAAATGTAAAAAATAAAATCCAAATAATCATTGTAGAAGAGTAGTTTTAATGCCAAGTCTGTTTTCATTGTGAGACTGTATTGCTTTCTTTAGCAAATGTGTATCAGTGGTTTATGCTATAAAATTTGAAATAAATGTTTTAAATTAAATCCAAATATCTGTAATAACTGTAGAAGTAAAGCAGAAGACAGTATGCACAGTGAGAGTTTTGGACAGTGTTTATGGCAACTGGGGAGAAATCAGCTGAAAGCAGGCATCTGGAACAGAAAAAGAGGGCGTTCCCATCAGCCAGATGTCAGCAGTGATGTTCTGCAAAGTGAAATGGGTGGAACATGGATGGGAGAGGGGGTGGGAATGGGTGGAGTTATGGGTTATGCGAGGGGCGTGACCTTAGTCCGGTTTTAGCCACAAAGAAAGCTGGCAACCCTAGCACCGGTTAGCTAGGGTTTAACTATTCCCGGCTCCACAAAGTCTACTGTTCAATTTTTCCCTTGGAACTAGACAAACTTTCAACTTAAGCATTCAAACCATTCACTTTTCAGCCTGGCACTTGCTCAAAACTCATAAACCTTAGCACTAGACCACCACCCCCCCCCCCATACTGCACAGAAGGACAAGGCTCTCTATTCGACTTTACCAGCCAGTCTGTAAAACAGTTCCCTGTACCTATCCAGGCATGTCCATAGGGCAGTTTCAGGTGTACTCTCCAGTCCAACTGGTGAATTTGGGCATTTTGAGGCAATGTTACAACTGCCTCATGTACACAGAAAGACAACTCTCCCTCCTACCAGCAAACACTAATACATGCGAGAGATGCAATTATACAGCCAAACTGGAGGCTAAGCTCTCTCATCCCAAGACTGGATCAGACAGTCAAGAGGAGAAGGGAATTACTTGCATCACACCACCAGTCTCACATAGACCTATGAAACCAGCACTGGCAAAAAACACACATAAATACATGAAAACATACTTGGAGGCTCTAAATAAAAAAAATTGCGAAAGCAACAGAGACCTCCAAAGCAGACATCCAAGCAACCTCCACCCCCCAACACAAACCATGAAACACATACTTCACAAACCAGTGTGTGCCACACAATCACAGCCCTTAAGACAAAATAACATACCCAACATACTAGTAATAGGTGACTCTATAGTCAGGCACACTGATGTCCCACTCACTAGGCTGAACAAGGAGAAGGTTACTGTTAGCTGCCTGTCGGGTGCCAGAATCCACCACATAATACAAGCACTCAGGTCACTCCAGAACAAGTACAAATACTGTACTCTCCTATTGTCATTGTCCATGTTGGTGTGAATCCTGAGTTTATTCTCCCTGACCTCTAAGGCATGAAAAGAGACATGGAAGAGCTCTCTGATCACGAGCTCCATGCGGCCAGTATGACCCTGACCCTGAGTAGCATACTGCCCTCACCAAGAATGATACCATGGTATAAAGAAAAAATTATCAATTTCAGCAATTGGCTAAGCTTCTGGTGTCATTTAAATTGGATCCAGTGTCTGTCTGCCTGGGATGTCATGCTCGACAAGCCACGCTGCATCACTAGAGACGGCTTGCACCTGTCACCCTTAGGCTTTCGAATACTGGCTAAGGCTCTTGCCACTCCCATAGTGCCTTTTTTAGGCAAGGCTCAAAAGACAAACCCACCACCGTAAATAGCACAAGTAACAAAAAACTGAGGGTAATGCTACTCAATGCCAGAAGTCTAAACCTCAAAATGCATGCATTCGCAGCCTGCACTCAATATGGAGAAAATCGATATATGTGCAGTAACAGAAACCTGATTTAAGGCTCCAAGGAGCACGCCAGCACTACCAGGCTACAACTCATACCATACATTTTGGCCACAAAACCTGGACCGAAATACAAAAGGTGGGGGCGAATCCATATTCATCAAGGATGCCCACACCTCCAGTTTAGTGGCACAGCACAATGCTTCAGAGATCATCCACATGCAACTAACAATAGGCAAAACTGCAATTCAAATTGTAGCTTGCTACAGATCACCCACCATGTCCCAGAACCCCCATTCTGTGTTTCTGGAAACACTGGGAAACATAAAGGTCCTACCAAACACCCTGATATTGGGTGATTTCAACTACCCAAACATTAACTGGGAGAACTACTCAAGTACTAACTCCCTTGTCCGACATTTTCTAGAATTTATAAACTCAAACACCCTGGATCAACTGGTCAACATCCCCACCAGAGGTGACAGCATAATGGACCTGGTCATCACCAACATGGGCGACCAGTGTTCCACACCAGAGGTCAACCCCTCACTGGTTAGATCTGACCATAATCTAATCACTCTGGATATCCACATTCCGCCCCCACCCCCAGTCAAGAAATCCACAATGAAAAACTTTTCAAAAGCAAACTTCACGTTACTTAAGACCTAGGTGAAAAGTTTCAAAGCCCCCATGCTAAAGGATAGCACTGCCCAAGCTGCAAAATCCTTTACTAATGCACTCTATGGGCACCTATAAGAATGCATGGATTGTGCTATCCCAAGCAAAACCAAGACTCACTCCTCCAAGAAAAGGAAACCAGTCTGGTGGACCCCTGCCATAAACAAGCTATACAATTGGGGGCTAAAACCCAAGCAT
>NW_025055275.1:0-8726 GCF_019279795.1 Protopterus annectens
TGGAAAGTATTTGAAAAACCAAAGAGGGGACCCAGGACTGAACCCCTGTACTCCACTTGTTACTGGTCTGAAGTCGATTTGGAGTCTACTTCACTTTCACAGTGTGGGTTCTGTCAGTGAGCCAGTTGGCAACTCCATCTTGTGACACAGGGATTTATACCTGAGTAAGTTGAGTTTATCTATAATTCCAGAGTGGGGGGATGGTGTCAAAAGCTTTGGCGAGATCTAGATAGGGCTGTGTGAACCATCTTACCCTCCAGCATCTATGGCTTTGGTGACTGCTTCAAAGAAGTCTTTTTCAGGTTTAGGAGACATGACCTGCCTTTACAAACCCGCAACTGGGTGAGGTCCAGAGTTCGGAGATTACCAATGTTCATTGTTTATAAGTTCCATGATGATATACTCATAGCCTTGCAGGACCAGGTTCAAATTGAGCTAATGGGGCGAGTTCCAGTGGGTCCGGGGTGGCTCCCCCTTTGTGGAGAGGGATAACTGTCTCTGTGCGCCATTCAGTGGGCACAAAGCCTGAGGTGAGGCTATGATTGAACATGGTACTCGTAGGGTGCTAGTTTATTCTACTGTAGTTCGTGTAGAACGCAGCCTGGGATACTTTCAGGTCCCATGGATGCTGTGTTCTTGGCTTTGGAGAGTGTGGTTTTACCTATGCAGCAGTGATTATAGGAACTTTGCATTCTTCCGGTATAGAAATGGGCCCTTTAGGTGGTGAGAGGGGGGTAAAATTAGCACTGAACCTATCTGCCAGGATGTTGGCAATATCAGTTGGTTCTGTAAATTTAATTTAGTGCTCATTGTCACTGTAGCGACAGAATGCTTTGTGGTTGTCTTCTAGAATCAGTGGTGATTTTGTTTTCACACCAGTCTTTTGGAGGATTTTTATGAAGGTATCTCAGCTTTTACTCGAGGCTGACCAGGGAGTTCCTTCAGTCAAGTGGGTTTTACCTTTTTTGCAACAGTTTCTTTCTTCTGTTTGTAAAGTTTGTTTATGGCTTGAGGGACCACCAGATTAGCTTCCTTTTTGGAGGGGATAGCATCTTGGTTCTGTTAGGATTGTAACGATCCATGCACTCGTAAGTACTTAAAGTGCATTTGTGTAGACCCAGTCCGTCATACCTGTCTATTGTCCGTCTGCATGGGTAAGTTGTGAAGTTTGCCACTGTCTTAATGCAGACTTAGACTGGAGCATTACTCTAGCTCCAACACCCCTAGCCCAAAGGTTCCTAGAATTTATAAACTCAAATGCTATGGAACAACTTGTCACCACTCCCACAAGAGGGAAACATACTGGACCTGATCACCAACATGGGGACTCTATGCTCCAGACCAGAAGTGTATCCCTCACTGGTAAGATCAGACCATAAACTAATCTCACTAGATATTCACATCCCACCCAGCCCTGCCCAGAAAACCACAGTGAAAACTTCTAAAGCAAATTTCACACCCTCAAAACCGAGGTGGAATCCTTCAAAGCCCTCCCCCGGCCTGTGGAAAATACAGCCCAGACCGCAGAATCCTTTATAAACGCATTCTATGAACAACTTCAGGAATGCATGGATCATGCAATACCAAATAAAACCAAGACCCAATCCTCCAAAGGCATGCTCTGTCTGGTGGACCCTAGCCATAAACAAACTATACAATAGAAGGAGGAAGCTACTACATGATAGAGCAAAATCCCAAAAAGGGAAGGCATCTCTGATCAGTATTAGCAAAAAACTACGAGCACTCATAAAATCGTCTAAGGCCAGCTTCGAGAGAAAAATTGCACAGGACACTAAGGATAATCCGCTAAGGCTTTCTTTAGTTATGTTAAGAACCTGTGGTAGAATTTAGGATATGTTCAGAATTAGTCCAAAATGACAAAAATACACCAAAACCCCACAGACATCAATACATACATCCTAGCTGACAGAAATTGTTCCAGCGCAAGGCTTCTCCCTTCCCCACCAAAGACAGAAATATCTATCCCAGCACAGTGCTGCCCCCCTGACATCTCAGATGCTCAGGTAACAGCCACCCTCTCCAAGACAAAAAACACAGCATCAATGGGACCAGACGGTGTCCCGGGCTGCGTCCTATGTGAACTCCAAGAAGAACTAAACCCAAACATAAAACTACTGTTCAATGCTCAGCCTTTACTTACAGGATATGTACCTAAAGAGTGGCGTGACAGCAACAGTGGTCCCTCTCCACAAAGGTGGTGAAAGTTCAAGCGTGATCCTGGAAACTACATCGCCCCATAAGCCTGACTAGCAGTGGTCTTCGTAAAGCTATCAGCGGAAAGGATCATCATGGACCTCATAAATAAAGATATTGGGGACCTACAGACACTGGATCCTACCCAGTTTGGCTTTGTTAAGGGCAGATCCTGCTTCTTAAACCTGGTCGATTTCTTTGAAACAGTCACCAAGGCCATTGACGAGGGGAAGGTGGGTCCACACAGCCTACCTGGACCTCGCAAAAGCCTTCGATACAATACCCCACTTGGACATTATAGATAAGCTCACCAGCTTAAATATAAACCCCTATGTCACTAAATGGGTTGCAAACTGGCTCATTGCTGGAGCCATGTCAGACTCCAAACCAGTTACAAGTGGCGTCCCACAAGGCGCAGTCTTGGGACCTCTCTTGTTCGGTATATATTTCTTGGAAGTACAGGCCAACACAGAAGGACTATGGCTGACCAAGTTCGCAGATTACTGCAACTGGGCACCATAATCGACTCTCCAGCTGACACAAGCATCCTACAAAAGGGCCTCATGGAAACAGACAACTGGTGCCAGAGCCATGGCCTCAAGCTAAACGCCAAAAAGTGTATAGTCATCCCCTTTGGCAAAAACAAAGTGCCCACAAATTACCACATATGTGGTAATCCACCAAGTATGGAAGAAGTAATTAGGGATCTGGAGACCCAAGCTGATATCAACCTCTCATTTGACAACCACGTGACCAAAGTGGTTAGAAAAACATTTTATTAGCCCACCTAATCACGAATGGATACAGATCTAGATCAGGGGAGGTCATTGTGCCTCTTTACTCATCCCTCATCAGGCCCATAATTGAGTACAATGCCCCTTTTGGGATGTACCTTACCAGACACCTGCAGCAACTGGAACGACCCCAAAAGTACCTCACCAAGAGGATCAAAGGGCTCAAACAGATGCCATATGCTGCACGGTTAAAGAAAAGTACAGTTTTGTACCTACCATAAATGTAGATGTCCGATAGACATGCAACTGCAGTCATAACATGTGGGTTGTCCTGCCTCAGGTAGCCCTTGGTCAGCCGGATTCCAAAGTCTGGGTCCGACGTCGGCTGATGTCGCATTTCTCTCCGACGTCAGAGCGGCTGGAGTATATAAGCATCAGCCGACGCCATTTTCTTCAGTGTTTCTTGCCCCAGATGCCAGGTGCCCTCCAAGGAAGGCTGTAATCAAATTGGAAGACAAAAACAGGATTCCAAACAAATAAATGAGCAATAAAACAAATACACCATAACAGATATCCCCAGCTAAGAGAACAGGGATAGGAGTGGACCCTAGGCATAGAGGGATATGGAGGGTGGAAAATCCGACTGCAGTTGCATGTCTATCGGACATCTAAACTTTATGGTAGGTACAAAACTGTACTATGTCCTTCAAGAATGCAACTGCAGTCATAACATGTGGGTAGAATACCATAGCTTAGCTGGGGAGGAGGAATGCTCTAGGAAAAAAGATGGTGTGGCAATCAAACCCTGCAGGACTGCTGAAGCAAAGCCTGCTCTGGATCTGGAGTATAGAGGGAGACTGTAGTGTTTGGAGAATGTATGCAGACTCCATGTAGCAGCTTCTGGGAATGTCCTTAGTAGGCACCCCTCTTAAGAATGCTGTAGAGGTGGCTGTAGCTCTGGTGGAATGTGGTCTGACATTGGCTGGAACAGTCTTTCCATGAAAGGAATAACAGAATCTGATGCAATGTCCAATCCATTTTGAAATAGTCTGTTTTGAAATTGCTTTTCCTTGGACTGCAGGGGCGTGGCTACAAAAAGTTGTTCAGACTTCCTACTGGCCTTGGTTCTGTCCAGGTAGTAACGAAGTTGTTTGTGAATGTCCAAGATATGCAACAGTCTTTCCCCCTTGTTCTCAGGATTGGGGAAGAAAGCAGGCAGATGAATGGCTTGATTTAAAGAAACCCTAGATACCACCTTTGGCATAAAAGTAGGGTTGGTCCTTAATGAAACCCTGTCCCTGTGAAAAATAATAAAGGGTGGTATTGCCATTAGGGCCTGTAACTCCGAAACCCTTCTTGCTGATGTAATCGCCAACAGGAAAGCTGTCTTCCATGAGAGAAATTGCAAGTCAACTGAAGCTGCTGGCTCAAATGGAGGTAGAGTTAGTTTTTCTAGGACAAAATTGAGGTCCCAGGCTGGCACTGGCGCCTTTCTTGGTGGCTTAATGTTCTTGATTCCCCTGAGGAATTGCCTTAGTAAAGGGTGTGAAAAAACAGGAGGATCAGTCTAGCTGAAATAGCAGATGCATGTATCTTTATGGAAGAATATGAGAGGCCATTCTTTAACATATCTGCCAAATATTCCAAGATGAGTGGGATGCTCAACAATGATGCATCATGTCCTTTGCTGGTATTCCAATTGCTGAATCTTTTCCACTTTGCTATAAGCCTTTCTGGTGGATGGTCTTCGAGCCTCTGTTAGTATCCGCTGAACTTCCTTGGAGAGAGATAGGCTGAAGTTATTTATGGGATCTCCCAGGCTGTTAGCTGCAGTGTCTGAAGATTTGGATGCACTGTTTCGGTTGTGCTGAGTCAGAAGTAGAGGCCATTGGGGGAAGGGCCCACCTCCTGGTGTGACATATGCTCCGTAGTAGTGGGTACCAGTGTTGTCTTGGCCAGTCCAAGCTATTATGATTCCCTTGGGTCTCTGCTTTGATCTTCAGTAATACTGAGGTCATCAGTGGCAGAGGTGGGAATGCATAGATTGTTAGGGAGTTCCAGTTGAATGAGAGGCATCTATTTTCCAAGCTTTGGATGGTATGTCCTTGTGCAGAATTTTGGTAGAAGATGGTTGAAATGAGAGGCAAATAGGTCCACTTCTGGCTTCCCATGTCAAGTGAGTTGTCTGAATGCCTTAGGATGTAACCTCCACTCGTGTGGATCTGTGAAATTCCTGCTTGGGCTGTCACCAACACATTGTCTTCCTGGAACAAACTGGGATTGTAACTGGATGTTTAGGCTCAGCGATTTCTCCCAAGCCATCATCAGTCTGCAAAGCGGGTAAGAATGGGTGCTTGTTTGCTTTATGTACCACATCACAGTGGTGTTGTCTGTCCGTATCATTAAATGGCCTTGCTGGAGTTGGTGTTGAAAGGCCTCATGGCATGCATTACTGCCAGCATTTCCTTTGGTTTATATGCAGATGTGTTTCCTTTGGAGACTATTGTCCTTGTATACACCTGCCTTCCATGTGCGCCCCATCCAAGGTCTGAGGCATCTGTAGTATGGTCTGTGTTATCTGTGGTTTTGAATTACATACCTGCCAGTTGTTTGCCTGGCTCACCGAGGCCCACCATTAAGAAGAAATTCCTTTGTAGGCATGGAATTAGTGGTATGATTGTCTCCAAGTTGTTGCTGTGTTGAGACCAAATGCTTTTTAGGTACCATTGAAGCTTTCTCATGTGTAGTCTTCTTGAATGGACCCGGAGAATGTGGATGCCTGTAACCCAGGGCCTGTAGGAATCTCCTTGCAGTCATCTGGGTGAGTTTTATAGACCTTTGAAATAATGAGTTAACTTCTCTTGCTTGTCTTCTGTCAGGTAAGCCATCTGAGAGGCTGTGTCTAGTTTGGCCCTAAGAAGATTATTTGCTGGGAACAAAATAGCTGCAGTCTTGACTTTTGGAAGTTGACTGTGTATCCCAGAGCTTGAAGTAATCGTATGATATAATCCAGGTTTTTGTCAACATCAATTTGTACGTCCGCTTGTATGAGGCAGTCATCCAGATGCGGGTAAATTTGTATGCCCTGGAGCCTGCAATGAGCAATTACTGAAGCCAGGCATTTGTAAATACTCTGGGCACAGTGGATAGCCAAATGACAATGCTGAGAATTGATAATGCTCTGGCCCTGCAAGAAATCTGAGGTATCTTCTGCAGCTGTGTCTGATAGGGACATGCAGGTATGCCTCCTTGAGGTCCAGAGTAATCAGCCACGACCCCTTGCCCAGCATGGGAAGGGGTGCTGTAGAGTCAGCATTTTGAACTTTGGTACTATGAGAAAGGTGTTTAATGCGGACAAGTCCAGTATTGGTCTCCATTGATTCTTTTCTTTGAACAAGGAACAGTCTTGAGTAAAACCCTGGTCTTGTTCTTGTTGTGGAACTCTTCTATTGCTTTCATCCGAATCAAGCAGAGTGATTTGCTTGATAGCCTCTGCCCTCTGATTTTGTGGCAGGTTTGGCATGCCTTGTTTTCTTGGTAAGGTATGAAAATGAAACCTGTACCTCGGTCTATAATGTCCAAAATCCATTTGTCCTTTGTCAGTCTGTGCCAGTTCTCTGCAAACAGAGATAATTTCCGCCCAAGGGAGCTTCCAGTTGTTCCCTGGTAGGTGGTATAGAGGAAAGTCATTGAGATTGTGGTTGTGGGCAGGTGAAACCCCTGTCACTTCTTTAGTTTCCTGGCTGCCATTGTCGTCCCCTGTAAGGGCCTCTGTGATGGCCTCTTCCTCGCCACGTCTGTTCTTACCCCTTTGAAACTTTTCTGGATTAGGAAAGGACCAGTTTTTGAAGGCCAATTCCTACTGGAATCTGGGGTTGAACCTGGAGGAAATCTTTCACAGTCTGCACTGATTTTTGCTTTTTCTTCGATGGTCTTTAACACATCCTTAGCATTTGCACCAAAAGCTTGTTCTTTTCCAAAGGTGCATCCAGAAGTTTTGCTTTTACATGATCTGGTAGGGTTGATCTTTAACCAAGCATGTCTGAATTTAACGTGCGACTGCCCCTGTCTAGCTGCCCTACATGAAGCTTCCAGTGCATCATATCCACACTGCAGGAAGTGATTGCTTACTTGCTGAGTGTTATGTACAGCTTCCTGCAAAGTCTTCCTGTCTAAAAGGCTCAGGAGTGGCTAATGTTTTTGTAAATCTTCTAACAGATAATCCTGGAGTATTGTAACATATGGAAAAGGCAATTTAAAGCTCTCATAGATAAGGTAGTGGATGTGTAAACCTTTTTACTTTACATCTCTAATGACCTAGCTTCCCTGTTGGAGACATGACGGATTCTTTGAAGAGTGGAGGCACTGAAACTCCTTTAGGCCCCTGTGAAATAGTTTCCAAATCAGCAGTATGGGCCCTGAATAAATGGGAATGAGTTTCTGGGACCCTGTAATACCACTTGGCAGGAGCAGGAGGAAGAGAATCCAAGGGTAGCTTACTAGAGTCAGAATACAAATCATCCAGACATTCAAGTACAGGAGGAAGAAGCTAAGGGCCTGTGCTGGGAAAGCTTCTTAAAAGGAAAGTCCTAAGGCGTTTCCTAGAATCAGAATATTCCTGACCTTGCCACTTGAAATGTTCCTCTCATGGTGTGCAGAACTTCCCCCAAAGAAATATCCTCAGGAGGGAGGCCGAGGGGGATGGGAATCTTCTGCATCCGAGGAGTCCTCATAGGTCTGGAAGAGCTCTTCCTGGCTATCAGAGTGGACAGAGCCCTCAGAATCTCTATATCTGAATGTGTAGGGGTCAGAGGTTCAACCCGAGCCTTTATCAGTGAGGAGGCTGGGATCCTCTCTCAGGATGGGCCTGTGAACCCCTCTAATCATGGAAATCAAATCAGCAGCCATGTTCATAATTTGTAAGTCTCTGGAGTCGGCTGAGGTAAGGGTTTTCTAGAAAATAATATGCTTTGTTTGCTGGCGGCCCTTAGCTTCCTAGTGTAGGCCTCTTAATAGACATGGCCATAGGAGGCCTGGCAGCTCCGATGCAGGAGTGACCTTGTCTACAGCAATGGTCACCGGGCATTTTCCTCGGTTTGGTATCCGGAGGAAAAATCGATAACTGACGCCCGGAGTAATGTCTGGAATCGGAGTCGTCGGTACTGCAGTGTCTTCAGTTCGGAGTGGTGGAGAGACCGTCTCAGAGGAACAGACACTCGCTAGAGTTTTAGCGTAGAGTCGGAGGTAGACACGGGCTTCGAAGGATGTCGGTTCAGTCTTTTTCTCTTTTGGGCGTTTGCGCGATGTAACGGAAGATCTGTGGCATGGTGTAAGCACAATTATCAGCCGAAAAAATCTTCAGCGAACTCCGCCCAGCCTGAGAGTGCGCTTGTTGAAGCAAGCACAGGCTACACAGGCTGGAGGCGATGATGGTCTGGGCCCAGGCAAGGAGACCAGTAAGAGTGGAAATCATTATGAGGTGCATTTGTTTACCACAAGAAAGACAATTGTTAACTTTTCAGCGTAATTTCGTGACATCGGCTGAGGCAAGAAAAAGGTCCCCAGCAGCGAGTACCAGCTTTTTGATGACTTTGGTATAGTAGAATACAGGAGCTGACCGACCCGGCGCCGCGAACTGCTTCCTTTGGGCACCTTGCGCGACAAAGAAAGACTGAAAGAAAATGGTGTCGCTGATGCTTATATACTCAAGTCGCTCTGACGTCGGAAGAAATCACGACATCAGCCCGACGCATCGTTGACAGACTTTGGAATCCGGGG
>NW_025055276.1:0-12501 GCF_019279795.1 Protopterus annectens
GTATGCCAAATTTCCCCCCTAAGCCACAACATTATATGACTATCATGCATGGGTTACTCTGTCACATCCATGTTTATATAGCTGTTTGCACTACTCCCCCAAACAGCCATTATACACAGTGCTGTACAGAACATAGATGACATGACTGGATGTTTGACATTAAATGCTGAGCTACATATGTCACAGTTATGCCCCACTGCACACAGCTACACACTAATTTGCCCATGGCAGTAGTCATGCATGGCATCAGTGCATACATACCTACTGCTGCCACATATGCATGTTTCAAAGTATTTACAGTACTCTTCATAAACATGTACTACTTGCCGGTGATCACATTTCTGTCACATACCTGTCACTTTCAGGTCCGTCTGGTTTTTCTTTTGGACAATTTTTTTTATTTGGTGTTGCCTAAGTAGAGATAGCTTCTACTTAATTCCCTTTCTTTTTAATTAAGTTTTTTTTTTTTACTTAATTAATTTATTTGGTGGATGATTCACTAGAGTATCCTTACTCAAGTAAATGTTTGCGTTATTAAGTAATAACTCCTGGAAAACTCAGACACAAGTTCTGTGTAGCTGTATCAGGTGCAATGCAATGATTGTATGATAGCAGTACAGTCTGCTTTTATAGGTATCAGCACATGTGCATGTGATGACCTCTGCACCAATTGGTGCACAGCATTTGGTAAATGCATACAGCCTGCTGTGTGGTAATTGCAGTACTGACTGTCATAGCAACCCAATACTATAAAATGCTAGGTTTTGTAGGCGTAGCCCTTTCAGATTTCCAGAGTGGGGCCCATGCTTGTTTGCTGTGTACACTGTTGTTTCAGTCAGAAGGTTGGTATACTTCGTATATCTGAAGCTAGAGGTGTAGACAGTGATGTACATGTTGCACTCAGATCTGACTGTTGCCACTTATAGTACAGAGCTATCAGTGTAGTGTTTAAGTCACCCCTACAAATGCTTACACAAGATATATGTGCATATGTAGTTTCATCTCTACTTATGTAATTGACTGCCATACGAAAGTAGTTATTGAGAAGTATTCATTTGACACATGAACTGTTTGTGGACTGTTATACTGTGCATATTGATGTACTCACTTCTGCAAGGTTTGTGTACCTTTTATTGTTGACATTAGCACAGGAGTCTCAGGTAAACTGGACAATTCCACTACTGAGTATGCCTACCTACATCCTTGGCTGACCCTAAACACACGTATATTTAAAATATGGGGGGGATGCAGACATACAGAGAGCATTACGTCTTATTGTGTGAGTGTTATCTTACTGGACTTAATGGATTGGTGTATACCTGTTGGTTTATCAAGGCAGGTGGTCTGTCTGCATAGGTCCCAACTGTGAACCTATCCAGATGGTGGACAGATGTTAGCCTGTTATTCTTTGTCTGTGCAACCCACAGGTGTTTTCAGCACTGGTACAATGGCATTGTTACAGTCAGTTGCTACCAGTACATGGCTAGATCCTTTGGTATTTCTGTGTTGTACTCCTACATAAGGGTATGCTTGTGGAAGTCTGCACAAAGCTGTTTGCAGAGTGTGTAACAGCAGATGAGCTGATATGCCTGTGTGTTTGTGCCTCTGCCAGGCCTATGAAACACTCAGATACATATTTGTTTGGAGTCAAGGATAGGTAGTTAAATGTGAGGTACACTTTCCAATTAATAGAGACAGTAAGTGTAGACTTGAGTGAAGCAGTGCATGTGGATTTGTACTCCTTTTATGAAGTACAAGCGGTGTCTACTGTTATTATTGTGATTATTCATTGTGTAATACAACACCTCTCTGACTGACGTCAGTACTTTTCAGAGGGATTCAGAGGGGCACAGCTAAAATATGTTTCACAATCAGGAAGTATGGCCTCTGCCCTAATCAGATATGCCAGCGTTTGCCCTGCTATGATACTGTGTGGGGGTTGTAAAGTGCCTCAGTAATATTATTTGTTGCTAGAATGGCTGCTTCTCTTATCACAGTCATGTAATGCAATTCCACAACAATTGCTGGTAAAGATCCACAGAACAAGCTTTGTGTTATGGCCTTCCTATTTTTCCTTTACATTCACTCATTGTTTTGCATGATATATTTATTTCAGCACCACCTTGTTGCGTATCTGCCATGGATTAGTGGTACTTCATGCTAGGTTTTGTAGGTGTAGCCCTTTCAGATTTCCAGAGTGGGGCCCATGCTTGTTTGCTGTGTACACTGTTGTTTCAGTCAGAAGGTTGGTATACTTCTTATATCTGAAGCTAGAGGTGTAGACAGTGATGTACATGTTGCACTCAGATCTGACTGTTGCCACTTCCAGTACAGAGCTATCAGTGTAGTGTTTAAGTCACCCCTACAAATGCTTACACAAGATATATGTGAGTATGTAGTTTCATTTCTACTTATGTAATTGACTGCCATACGAAAGTAGTTATTGAGAAGTATTCATTTGACACATGAACTGTTTGTGGACTGTTATACTGTGCATATTGATGTACTCACTTCTGCAAGGTTTGTGTACTTTTTATTGTTGACATTAGCACAGGAGTCTCAGGTAAACTGGACAATTCCACTACTGAGTATGCCTACCTACATCCTTGGCTGACCCTAAACACACGTATATTTAAAATATTGGGGGGATGCAGACATACAGAGAGCATTACGTCTTATTGTGTGAGTGTTATCTTACTGGACTTAATGGATTGGTGTATACCTGTTGGTTTATCAAGGCAGGTGGTCTGTCTGCATAGGCCCCAGCTGTGAACCTATCCAGATGGTGGACAGATGTTAGCCTGTTATTCTTTGTCTGTGCAACCCACAGGTGTTTTCAGCACTGGTACAATGGCATTGTTACAGTCATTTGCTACCAGTACATGGCTAGATCCTTTGGTATTTCTGTGTTGTACTCCTACATAAGGGTATGCTTGTGGAAGTCTGCACAAAGCTGTTTGCAGAGTGTGTAACAGCAGATGAGCTGATATGCCTGTGTGTTTGTGCCTCTGCCAGGCCTATGAAACACTCAGATACATATTTGTTTGGAGTCAAGGATAGGTAGTTAAATGTGAGGTACACCTTCCAATTAATAGAGACAGTAAGTGTAGACCTGAGTGAAGCAGTGCATGTGGATTTGTACTCCTTTTATGAAGTACAAGCGGTGTCTACTGTTATTATTGTGATTATTCATTGTGTAATACAACACCTCTCTGACTGACGTCAGTACTTTTCAGAGGGATTCAGAGGGACACAGCTAAAATATGTTTCACAATCAGGAAGTATGGCCTCTGCCCTAATCAGATATGCCAGTGTTTGCCCTGCTATGATACTGTGTGGGGGTTGTAAAGTGCCTCAGTAATATTATTTGTTGCTAGAATGGCTGCTTCTCTTATCACAGTCATGTAATGCAATTCCACAACAATTGCTGGTAAAGATCCACAGAACAAGCTTTGTGTTATGGCCTTCCTATTTTTCCTTTACATTCACTCATTGTTTTGCATGATATATTTATTACAGCACCACCTTGTTGCGTATCTGCCGTGGCTTAGTGTTACTTCATGCAGTCCAGTGTGTCCAAGGTATGGGGTTCGAGACTGACAGAGGTGTTTTATTTTGCTGCTGAACAGAACAAGGGCCCTGACATACAGAGTGATTAAGGCACTTTTAAGCAGTTGTAAGCGGGTTTGCGCGAGTTTGCGTGATGCTTAGCAATACTTAGCTAAGCGCACACATGCGCACACTTGCTCAAACCCGCTAACTACTGCTTAAAAGTTCTTACTCCCACTAACCCCCGAGCTAATTTCTTTTAAAGAAAAGAAAATGGGGAGATAGGAAAGTGGTGAAAAAGGGGGCACAAAGAGAGAAAGACAGTAGGGAAACCAGATTGGGATGTGCATGACGGGTGTAGGGAAGGTCCATAGCTGCCTATTTCTTTACCAGCAACAGCTGTGCATATGTTACAAATTTGGAGTGAAATTTGGAACCTTCCACCCTTGAGAGAGAGGTGAGGACAACAAAGTATGTTGTACTGCCAATTCTAATTATCAGTTTACATGTCCAGCAGACATGTGTGCATAATGGGTAGCTATGTATGGGGCGTAATTTTTTTGTAGGTACAGATTGCCCTTTTTTTTTTACAGGTGAGAGTGGAATGTGAGGTAGAGGAAGTAGGTATATTTGGGGAGGTAGGTTGGGGAGGTAAACAGACAAGACAAACAAGATGCATACAGGGGCAGAGTATGACACATGGGGTGGGTGAACACAACTGACGTGGACGGATGTTTGGAAATCGCAAGCCCATGAGTCCACAGATGTTAACAGTGGGACTGAGATCCCCACCTATGGGCAGTCACCACTGAACCTTCACAGACCCAAGGGTGGCTGTGCTGGGGGCTGTGTAGGAGGGACAGGCTCACCCGTGAATTGCGCCACTCTCGCCTCGAGCTGGTGTAGGGGATCAGCGACTAAATGCTGGATCTCCCTACGCACCACAACCTGGACTCTTCGGAGGGTGACAGGTGGCCCTTCTCCGCCCATGCTTGCAGGGGGGACGAGCCCCATCCCCTGCAGAGCTTCCACCCGAAGGTGGCACAGGACCAACGGAGGAGGGTAGCCCGGGCTGGGCACCAGACCTGCTGGTGCCAGGTGCAATTGACAGCTGAGGAGGGATAGGTGGGTCCGCTGGGACCGGCCTTCCCATACGTTCTGTGATTAGGTGTGTTTAATTACAACATAGACAACAGCATTCCAAATTAGTTGTAACAGCATGCAGTAATATTCCCATTAACCCAACACACCAGGGTTACAACAGTTGAACAGCAAGCATAATACATGCATATATTGAACGACAGTGGACATTACAACAGCATGCAGGGATGACTGGTGGCAACAGGCCACCAAGATTGTGGTGTTTGAACAGGGCACATGCATCAAAGAAAATGCAGATTTTTATAGAACAATAGGACATATGTCCCAACAAATGTTTTGAGATTAGACATACCCATTGAGGTGTGGAATTGCATTGTCTATGCACATGGAGTAGGGTGTAAAAAGAAACCTCCATTAACATCTTATTAGTACTTTTACTCTACACTACATTCCTATTGACTGCAGGTGTATATCCCCTACATGTATTATTACACTAGGAAACATGCATTAAATTGTGTAATGGGTTTGGCTAGTTCATTATTTACCTGACATATATCTGACATACTAACTGTCCAAGATGCAGATGTTACTGCTACATAGTTATATTTTATTTTTATATTTATGTATCTACATATCTGGATGTGTTCACGTGACATTTTCAGTTAATTTTCAACAGAACCCTACATTTCATGTAGCACACTCACATTACTGAGGAACACCTTGACAAGCTACTTGTGTGCCAGATTTACCTATGCATGACAGCCATTTACCAACTGTTGAGGACTGTTATATGCTTCACAGCTACTGGCACTTCCTTCATCCACTTTATATGGGACTGCACAACTGTGGGTTGACAGCACTTAATACAACAGTACTATTTATTTAATGCAAGGGTACAACAACATTTCAAAGTAAGTGACACAGACACACTCTAAGTATTATACCTTTATTATTGACATTGAACACTCTTTTCTACAGGCTCTCTCCTTTATTTGATATTACAGTGCATACAGAAGACATATTCAGGACATAGTATACCTTTATTGATAGGTTACAACACTCTTTTTCAGGCTCGCTCACTTATTTTATATGACAGTACATGCAGAGATAGTATTCAAGACTTATTTTACCTTTATTAATGGGTTACTACACTCTATTTCTGGCTCTCTGACTTATGTTATATAACAGTACATGCAGAAAATGTATTCAGGGCATTTTATAGCTGTATTATTGGGCTACAACACTTTTTTCATGCTCTCTCACATATATTATATAACAATACATGCAGAATAATTACTAACCTGCCTGGTGGCGCAGCCTTAGCAGCCTATCTGCATAGGCTTGCTGGTTCGCAGCACAGACACCTGCAGCTGTGAAGTAAATGAAGGGATATTGAGACATACCTACCCATTATTTAGACTATATTAGCATGTCTTACATACTGCATTCCATGGCTACCTACTTAGTAGTGGGGCATCTTGCATATGACGGTCCTCCTGGATCCATTGGTTCAGTAGGTCCTGCTTCCGTCTCTTCAGGTCTGCATGGTGGTGACGGACCTGCTCACCAGTCTGAGGGACGCCTGTGGCACTGGTGAGTTCATGAGCCAACCGGTTCCAAGCCTCTGCCTTATACTCCGTCCCTTGGAACTGGCCCTGCAGGAGATGAGACTCATGACGATGGACTAGGAGCCAAACCATGTATTTTGACTCCTCAATGCCCCAGCGTGCTACAGCCAAAAGCTGAGTACCCTCTCCAGCACCAGACATTCTAACTGCAGATGGGAGCTACAATCAGTTATGGTGAGTATTCCCGCCTATGGAGCTTAAATATGCCGCATTTCCCACACTTTTTTGTGATTGGCCGTTTTTGAAAAATCTCGGCTGACTGCAGACCTGCTTAGCAATGGCTAATCTACCATTTATAAGTATATGTATGTTAACAGTGGATGTTCATCCTAACCTGTCATGGCTTAGTAGTTCAGTGCTTTGAGTATGGTGCACAGTGTCCTGGGTTTGAAACTTGTCATTGCATTTTATTTTACTACATTAGCGGACCGGAGTTCCACTGTGGCGACCCCTAACCGGGAAAAGCCGAAAGACACAACAACAACAACTGTCCAGACAGGCAAGGGGGTGTGGCTGTAGCCAAGCACTTTGCTCAACGTTGCCCCACGTTGCTCCACATTGCCCAACGTTGCTCCACGTTGCCCTGGTTAGTGCAGTGCGCAGCTCCGCGCAAACTTATTGCGCTGGGTAAAGCGCTGCTTAGCTGTAGGCAACTAGATTGCTCTGGGTAAAGCACTGCTTAGCTATGGGCAACTAGACTGCACTGGGTAAAGTGCTGCTTAGCTGTGGGCAAATAGATTGCGCTGGGTAAAGTGCTGCTTAGCTATGGGCATTTATATGTCAAGATCCTTCTTACATTTCTATATATACATTTTGTTCACTAATACATAGGCCATTTCAATGCTTTTTAGTAAGATTTTAGTCATATATATGTCAGGAATTATTTCATATGCTAATTTAAAACATAAAATTGAGAGGGGAGTGGTGGGACTCGAACCGCGGATGCCTCCTCTTTGTGCGAAGGCTCTACCACTACGCTATTGCTATTTGGATTGATTTGCATAAACATTTGTTATTATGCTCTTCAAAGTCGACATTGCTAACTCTAGCTAAGCTATGGGCACACCCAAGCAAACATGTGCAAATACGGGCAGCTATATTGGGAATTAGAAAAAAAAATTATATTTTATATTTTATAACTCTACTGGGGGTTTACAATGTGAGGGAGTGTAGTGTTGGGTATGTTGACATTTGAGCGGACTCGCTCATGTGTGTTGACATTTCACAATTCAGACACTTGCAGGGGCGTGGACCTTTATTTTATTTATTTATTTATTTTACATTTGTTGACCAGGCTAGTCCAACTGGATACATGTCCATTTTCAGTAGAGGCCCGAGGAGTTAAGCTCCAAAGCTAGGACAATGCAATTAACAATGCAATTAACATGAGATAGATAAAACAAAAAAAGCTATTTACAGTATGTATAACAGGTTATCACCATAAAATTTACAGTGCAGAATACAGGCATAATAACGGATGCAAGTACAATCTATAGTTTACAATGCAGAAATACAGGCATAATAAAGGAATGCAAATACAATCAAGGTTTTCAAGAGATAATTAGTAACATCGCTTAATAAGGAAGGAGTTGCTTTTAATGTGTTAATGGGTTTGGAAGATCAGAGTATATTAGGACAGTTAGACTAGTCAGGTTTAGAGCATGGGCATAACCAATGAGTTTTGAGGAGTACTTTCAATTTGTTTTAAAACAGGGTAGTGAAGGAAGGAAGTGGAGAGTTCATTTGAAGGAGGTTCCAGGCTTTTCCAACTATATTAGGAAAAAGGAGTCACCAGCTTTATTGTTTGTTTTAGTTGTATGTACTAGAAGTTTCTAAGAAGACCTTAAGGATTCCAGGTTTTATAGGAGGATTAGTGTGGAAAGAATTGGTGTTTTGGATGGTTTGTAAAGAGTGCTGTGGGCTATAGTTAGCTGATGAAATTTAATTAGATTTTGTAGTTCAAGCCATCCTAGCTGCTTTAAATTGAGGCAGTGATGGGTTCTAAATGGGTTGCCTGTTGCAAATCTGGCAATATTATTGTAGGACATTTCCAATTTGTTAAGATTATTTTTTGATAGGTTAGTAAAAATAGGTGAGGCATAGAGATGAGAAGAGATAAGATGAGTGTGTGCTATTGTAGTTCGAGCTGAAGGTAGGAGAAAGGATTTGATCTTATAGAGAGAGCCTAGCTTTTTGTTGACAGTTTTTATGGTATTGTTAATATGGATATCAAAGTTCAGATTATTGTCAATGGTGACTCCTAATAGTTTGGTGGTTGGTTCAGGGGATATAATGGTTTTATTGGTAGAGTTAACTGAGAAATCTAATAGGGGGGATTTCTTAGTAGGAGGGAAAAGAAGGAGTTTAGTCTTTTTGGGATTTAGGAGAAGGCATCTATGTGTGAACCATTTCTCAACTGTGTTAAATACTTGTTGAGTGAGATAGAGAAGTTCAGAGGAGGAGGGGGCTGAGCATATCAGTGTAGAGTCATCCGCATATTGTATGCATGTAGCTTGGGAGATGGCAAGGTGGAGGTCATTGATGAATATGGAAAAAAGTAGAGGTCCAAGGATGTACCCTTGTGGGACTCCAAGGTTGACAGGCAGGTGAGTAGAGAGAGACTTGTGCAATAGTACAGCCTGTTGTCTTTTATCCAGGTAAGACTGGAACCATTTTATGGAGGATGTATCAAGTGACAAGGATCTCAGTATAGTGATGAGAATTTGGTGACTTACCATGTCAAAAGCTTTAGATAGGTCAATGAATAGGGCTGAAGAGAGTTTGTTAAGGTTGCGGTTGTTGTTGATACAGTCTGTGAAGGAAAGAAGGGCAGTAGTAGTGCTATGTGAAGGTCTAAAACCATGTTGACAGTTGGCTAGTAGGTTATTTTGTATTAGATGGTCAAGCAATTGTTTGTGGATACATTTTTCCATGATCTTTGCTAGAGGTGAGAGGAGGGCAATGGGGCGGTAATTGGAGAGTTCAGTGGATTGTCCTCCTTTGTGGAGGGGGATAATATAGGAAATTTTCCATAAACTGGGCATATAACTTTCAGTAATAGGACTGTTGATCAGGATAGACATGGGATAGGCAATAGCTTTGGCAGATTGTTGAAGGAATTCAGCAGGTAGTTGGTCTGCTGAGGGGGAGCATGGTTTCAGTTTCTGTAGCAGTGTTAGAATATATGATGTTGGAATGGGTTGAAAACAAAAAGTAGGGGATGTGGTTGATTCTTTCGAAGGTAGAGTGAAATTGTTAGGTGATAGTTGACTAGCTAATGTTTGTATAGCATCAGTAAAAAAGGTGTTAAAAGAATTTGCTATATTTATTGGTGTTTTGTGTTCAGTGTTTTGAGGGTTTGGAGTAGTGGATTGCCCTGGGTGTAGTAGTTGGTTGATACTAGACCAAAATTTCTGTGGCTTGTTTTGACTGGCTTGTTGGGGTTGGAGGTTGTAGTTTTTTTGTCAGATATGATAGCTTTCTTAGTTTCATTTAAAGAGTTGTCTAAATGTTTGTTGGTCTATAGGATTTTTTGTTTTCCTCCATTTTGCCCAATGTTTGTTTCTAACATTGATTTTATGTTTGGTTTCCTTGGAAAGCCAGGGAGCATGTTTGGTTTTGGTTCTAACTAGTCTGGTTGGGGCATGGTGGTTGAGGATAGCAAGGAAGTTAGAGTTAAAGCAACTAACGGCTTCATCTAAAGGTAGGTATTGTAGGGGGGACCATTTGCATGCTCTTAGTTCCATCTGGAAAAGTTCAGGATTAAAGTACTTTTTAGACCTGATGTTTTTAATGGACGTTGGGGAGGGAAAGTTGATTTTATGTCTGATGATATAGGTAAGAAAGTGGTCACTTAAATCATCAGGGAGAGTTCCAGAGTTATAGATGTGAGGATGATGATTAATGAGGATCCAGTCTAGTAAGCTTGATTTTTTGTTAGATTTATTTATTCTGGTAGGGGAGGTAACCATTTGGGAATACCCATAAAAGTTAATATGGTTTGAGTGGAGGTTACTGCATAAGCAGGTCCAGTCAATATTTATGTCACCTAGGATTATGGTTTCTTGAGGCAAGTTTTGAGAAAGCCAGCAAAGTATATTTTCCATGGTTGCTATGTTATTACCAGGAGGTAGATATATACAGATGACATAGATGGATTTGGAATTGTTAAGAAGAAGTTTGGTGATCAGAATTTCTGCACTGGAGTCTATAGGTGGTTTGCTGTTATGAGTGGTTAATTGTGTTAGGTTTATATAGGATAGCAACACCTCCACCTTTCTTGGATGTTCGGTCTAGTCTCAGGATATTATATCCAGGTGGGATGATTTCATTATCTTTGGTTGAAGGTTTTAGCCAGGTTTCTGTTAAGCAGAGAATATCAAAGGAATAGATTTGTGTTAGAGCTTGGAGTTGAATTACTTTATTGTTTATACTCATGTATGTTAAGATCAGCAATTAATAGGGCGTTACATGGTGTAGAGCCTGCTTGGGTAGGTGATTCTTGGAAGTTGAGGAGAGAGATGGGAGTTGTTATGACCTGGGTTAGGGTGAATGTCTCCATCCTTTAAACAGAGTAGAAGGCTTAGATAGTATGGGTTTTTGAATCTGCTGTATAGAGACAGACATTTTTTGGGGATTAGTTTGTTGTACTTTGTGTGTAGAGTTCTATGATATTTAGGAAGTATGTAGTTAGCTGAGGATGTTATGTTAGCATGAATAAAAAGTAAAGGTGAGTTTGGAGAGCTGGTTTCTTTTTTGTGATAGTTTTGGTTTGGGTCTAGTGGATTTTCAAAAGAGGTGAAAACATGAGTAAAGATTAAAGGAGGTAATAGCAAGAGTGTGAATATGAATGTGATAAAGGATGGGGTGGATTGAGTATTCATTATATGGATAGATATAGGTTCTTTGTATGCAGAAGAAAGAAGTTTATTGCGTGGAACTGAGAGAGTGAGTAGAGTAAGGTGTTTTGGGAGGAGAGTAGTGAGAGGGTAATATTTGTGGAGTTAGGTAAGGTTAGGTAGGTTGTAGGGAGAAGAGATAGAGGGAAGAGTGATTGTAAAGAGGAAATTGTCTAATAACGAGGTAGTATTAGATAGTACAGGTGCGGGGAAGAGGTGTGGTTAGAAGGTACTGGTAAGAGGAAGGGGTGTGGTTGGAGAGTGACAGGAGGAGGAAGAGGTGTGGTTTAGGAAGTATAAAGGTAGGACCCCTGGGGTGGGTGGGAATTGGGGGTAGGGAGGTGAGCGGAGTGAGCCCTCTGGGCGAACGGAGCGGGTAGAAACAGATACTGAATCAGTTAATGAAAAACAATCAGCTAGGCTATTTCTAGTGATAGAATGGAAAAGAATAGAGTCTAGAAAGTGTCTCTAGTCTGTAAGTGTGCCTGGGAAAAGGGAAAAATAAAAGAAAGGAAAGGACCTTAGGACTGTTCGGCAGTCAGACACGCCCCCTGCCTTCCTGCACGGTCCATTTTAGACTTGGAGTGGAGTCAGCGTGCCCTCATGAATATGCATGGCACACTGACGTCAGACCGTTCAACTGCAGTTTCCGAGTAAGACTTATTTAGTCTTACACTGAGGTTTTGTGAATCCGGGGGTGGGACTTGAAAACATATATCAGCATGCATATTTTGAAAATAAATCTATTACCACATGTAGCATGATGTTTTACAACCACATAATAATAACTATGAATGAAAAATTGTGCTGTGATATAATTTATATAGACTTAACTTCAGCATTTGATAGAGTCATACACAAAACACTGACCAATAAATTAGAACAACTAGGTATTGATGTACTCTTGATAAGATGAATAGCTGCATGGCTTAAAAACAGGACATGGCAAGTATTCTATAGTAACTGGCAGATGAAATTCAAGGTTAGAGCCAGGGTGTCCCACAGGGCTCTATCCTAGGCCTGTACTTGTTTAGCTTGTATCTTTCAGATCTATCTTTTTCATGTGAGGTGTTCTACAGTCTGTATCCAGATGACCTGAAAAAAGTGTGAGTTGATTACATGTTACAGATAGGGCATGTCTGTAAAACAAATTGCTTAAATTGACTATTTGGACACAGGAGAATAATATGCTGATAAACACATCAAAAATTAAGTATATAATATTTGGGGACATAAACTGAAGGTGAATACTTAATATAACACACAGTGTTTGAAACTGTAGATTCGTTTAAGGACCTGGGTATATGGGTAGAGCCAGCTTTGAG
>NW_025055277.1:0-9089 GCF_019279795.1 Protopterus annectens
TCAGCATTCATCTGGTATTATAAATAGTTAAGTATTTTTAATGACATTTGTATAAATTGAGGGCTTGGCGTGAAGCACTTTTACAGAGTGTGTATGCCTTTAACTTGTTTCTGTACCACTCGTGCTTTAAAAGTTCACCGTATTTAAAAAGTTGTATTTCTGAAGAAGCTGTAGCTGTGGCTCCAGCGAAACGCATTTTTGTAATTTAATAAACCTTGGTAAAGGGATTTTCGTTTTGGCTTTTTCTTCTGGTCTCATCGTTGCTGCTTGGATCTGTTTATTCAGCATACTTTTGACCAACGGACACTTTTCATACAAACTGCTTTTGGTGAGCATTGGATTTGAAGGTTGGACTTTCCACTCCTGGCCAGCTTTGTGTTTTTGTTCCTGGTTTATTTTGTCTGTCCTTTTCATGCCACACTATAAGCAGTAGGATACATACTCCCAGTATCACCACTGGGGACCTTCATCCTGCAGTTAATAGTCCTCACCCTGGGAGGTGGGTTGGCAGAATATCTCAACATGTCCTACCCTGTCCACCTGACTGCTCATGTGCTGTCCTCATTACTGAAACAAAGGTCTCCTGTACCACAGTTAGGACTGTATACCTGGAGCTAGTGAATAACTACATAGTATTAATATTTTGGTGTATCATGGTTTAACATCTTCGTTTTGAGAAAGTCCGCTATTCTTTTCCTTTATTGCAAATTATTAGGAATTACTTATTTTACCTCATATTTTTATTCTGTATTTCTTCTTTAGACAGGCTAGTTGGGCTGATACAAGAACCTTTTCCTAGGTTGATGCATACAGTTAGAGAGATGAACATACAAAGCCAAAAATGTGCACATATTGAATACACAAAGTGAAGAGTGTCCATAGTGTTGATGAAATAAGGTATATCAATCAAATTCATGATTAGTATTCATATCTGACTGAACATCGTGGTCAGTCAGTTACTACTTCTATTATTATTATTACTGCTTATGCATACTGTATCAGTATGATGTTAAGCAGAGAATGAAGGCAGATCATTTGAACTTCTGCTAATATATACTGCTGCTAAATAAGCAACATTAGCTATGACGACGTACAGGATGCGCAACGAGCTTACTAAATGAAATAATGTTTAACTTTGTACAAATGGGTTGAGTCAACTGCTATTAAAATAGGATTCTTTGATGATTTATATTCTTAGTGTGTTAATCATAGGTGCTGTTTCCTTTCTCACATCTCAGGGATTCCATTTAGCTGGAAGAGTTTTGGTAAAGCTCTTCTCATGTAATGCAAATCATAATGGAGGTCTGTGCAGTGTAGCAGTATTAGATGTTTGTGTTCTAACACAGTATGGAGAAGCTGTAACTGTTAACAACTTATTGGTAAGACAAAGGTAGTATTCCTATGACATAAACTATTGAAAAACCTGAAGAATGACATGGTATATGCCAAAGACCTACTGTTACTTCAGACTATTATCCATCCAATAATTTTAAGTCAGTTTCAGCTCCTGCAGCAACCCCATGATGAGCCAACTTTATCCACAGAGACAAGTACAGAACAAGAAAAGATTGGCAGGCCTTTCTCCATTGTCACACACATCTACCTTACTCTACCATGTTGAGTCTTTTGGCTTTTCCTGGTTAGGGGTCGCCACAGCGGAACTCCGGTCCGCCAATGGTTGGCAGAAGATTTTTACGTGCCAAGTTGCCAGCACTTATGCACAACCTTCAATGAAGGTACGCCCATTCATGCATGTCTCCACACAGAAGATGCTCTAGCTGAGAATCGAACAGGACAACATCTTACTGTGAGGTGACAACGCTACCGCAGCACCACCACCGCAGTCTATTGGGGATTTGAGAGAGCACAAAAATACCCAGACAAAATGCGCAATAATACAGGGAGGACATATAAAACAAGATACTGAAAACATCACAGCTGAGAACTGGCAGCATATTTACTTACTACATCACTGAAAATAATATATTTGGAAAACAAATAGCTCAGTATGACTATGCCTACAAAGTAAACTGGAATGATTTGGTACTGGTAACCACTGTATATTTTTTTTATGTTTGTGCAGTGATGTTGCTTTTCACACAGTAGACTGGTTAATCTTCATAAGCCGTTCATAGCCATTTGAATGAGATAATCGTTATACACAGGGATTACTCTTATGGCTGGGAGAGTATATTCCAGAGGAAGGTTGAGAACAGTTATAGATGGGACTTGGTGAGGTTGTGGAGTGACATGGTTAGAGATAGAATAACAGATGAGTTTTTCATAAATTTCCATTATTTCTTTGGAATAGAATATAAAGACCTTGAAAGGCATTGAAAATGAGTCACTAGTTATGTGAATGAAAAATAAAGTGATGATGTAATTTGTTCCTAATAAAAAATGTTATAACAAGTGTTTCAGATAATTTATAAAGGGATCATAAAATTGGCTATAGCCACCATATCCACTGCCTAGAGTAAAAGAGTTAGCAGTCATGTTTTTGTAACACCTTTATTGAATTATCAGTTGTAACACAGGCAAATTTACATTTATAAAAAAATAAACTGTATTTAATTAACATTAACAAACATTATACTTTACATATATTGCTATATATCATATAAAGTAAGCAACATTGCATAAATTATTCAATTCCTGCCTCTTTTTTTTAAACAAGAAACATCTTTATTAAACCACCACTTACAACATAAGCAATTATGCATTTATATAAATGAAAACGAACCACTCTGATAAAATCGTAGTTGCAAGCATTTTATCTCACAAACCATGCTGGCACACTCCCAGTTGCAAACATTACACATCACTTATAATCTAGCCAATCATTTTCAGTCAAACATTACATAGTTCATTTAAGTCCTACCTTCTTTTAAACCTCATTCCTCCCCTGTATGTCTTGTTTTCACAATTCACATTTTTTCCTATCTAGTTTGCTCCTACCCAAGAGTTAGTAATCATGTTGGTGGTGCAAATGTGTTTCCTAAAAAAAGTCAGTCCTTCTTGATAACATGTATTATCTGATGATGATTTTAAATACTATGGAGTGATTATTACATACAGTGGCTTGCTTATTTATGACACAGTAGTATTCAGACTGAATTTGTCACAATCTGTTTTTCAAAGCTATGAAGGGAAACTTCATCAAGAGAGTAAGTACAGGTGTCTAAGTGGATGACTTGCTGATTAATGGAAAGGAAGCACGTGACAATCTCAAAATAAGTTCCATAAATGCCACAAAAAACACAAAAGTGTGAACTGAAAGTTTAAGAAGTAATGTTAGCACTGATGTATAGGTTGTTGAAGGAAAATGTACCTTTATAGTGGAAGTGATTTAAGTAAGTAAAAAATGCTTTAAAAAAAAAAAACGTAAAGCCATTTGATAATTTTTGACGTATTCATATTCTGTGATCATCACTTACCCCAGCTGCTTGCTTTTATACCTCTGCCTATGGTGCAAATTCAACATACCATGGCTTCAGAGGGAGGAAAAGAACACCAATTGTCATCCAAAATTCTTCTTTTGCTGGTGGACATAAATTTGTGTTGTAAAGCTCTTGTGTGTTTTCAAGTGAACATTCCATCGACATGCTTTGTTTGCTGACAATATAACATTAACACAAGGCACAGTGACTGCAGTGTGGATTCAGAGACTGGCTACAAAATTGCCTGAGTTATTAAAATGATGATTTAAAACCCTGGTATTGGATTCCGGCTGAACTCTCTAGACCTGTATTGCAACTTGATTTCAGGTAAAGCTGCAGGCAAGCACACAGAATAATGTGACCATTTCCACTACATTCCTGTTAAGCTGATTTGTTAGAATCTGTAGCAACAACTGCTTTGGACCATCACAATGTTATGTTTGGCGACGAAAGCTAGCAAAAGGCAGAAAGAGTCTGAAATCTTCAAGAAACTTCAAGCTTCCGGTGGAAAGGTTTCCTGGGATGGCTTGAACCAATTCTTTCATAGAAACTGAACATTGTGATGGAAAAACTTCAAAACAGGCCAATTCAACATTATTAAAATCAAGTCTGATAAGGGCCATCTGCATGATATAAGGGTAATGTGTTGTGACAGTTCCATTATTGTGTATGTATTTATGGATGTGTTTAATAAATGATGAGCTAGCTCACTGACCATGTTTCTTCTTTCATTACTTACATCAGTCAAATTGTTGGTAAACAATTCCCACGGGTGATGAATATTTTTGTATCCTCCCTTCTCACCACTGACACCCTTCTCGGCGCTGTTATGCAGTTGCCTATTCATTCGGCGGTGGCGGGACGGTGTCGCGGGCTGGTCAAGCTCCATCATTTTCCTGCCAGAAAGCGGTAACCTCTCACATTACCTCAGAATTGAAGTATGTGATTTTTAGGTGTTCAGCTAGCTAGTTCCCTAGGTGGCTTGCTCCCACACATGCCTCTATCCTTGCAGTCCTGTCCAACACTGTGAGCCCAGCCAACTGCCCCTTATACCACTACGGGTGGGCAATACACCAGCCACCATTTGCGGTAACCTATGCCGTAGACCCCTACCCCAAGGATGAGGTTCATATGTGTTTGTCTTGTAGTACATGGGACCAGTGGGAGCCTAGCCCTGAAATTCTCTCCGCGAACATGCACTGTCTGGTTAGTGTCTTGATCGAGGCCATGGTAGGTAAACTAGGCTGAGGGAATCAGCGCTGTACCTCAAAACTACAGCACAAACTTAACTCTGATCTTTAACGACCCGGTGAGCTGGTGTCAGCCACTCAGACTTATCCTTCCCTGCATGGTCTCTCAAATGCTGGACTTCATCCTTCTACACCAAGGGACTGACAGTGGACTATCTAGATGTGAAGGTTGAGAAGCCAGAATATCCAGGGTGTTCCATTTGGTGGGCTTAGCTCCTTGCTTCCCTCCTGCTCCCAGCACCCCTCCTGCTCCCACAGTATACCCCCTCCCTCCCACAGCCTCACCCCTCCCACTCCCTTAGCATGCCACCTCCATGTATTGTCAGATGTGGACACTTTACATGCAAAGACGAACATTTAACCAATCCTCCATGCATTATCACAGCCGTGTACGGGTGATATTCTGGAACAGATGGCTTTTAGATCTATGCATCAGTTTCTGGGGTTGCAGTTTTGAAAGTATAATACGCGGATGCCAAATAAAAACAAAGGCGTTTGATTTCACAATTATTCTGGAACTTCTTCAGAATACAAAAATACCATTGTCTGGTGTTGTTTGCTATCTGGGTTAACTTCTGGTAGAGGTAACATAAGGATATGGTTATAATTGAGTTTATAAACATAAGAATACCCTCAAAATGAATTGACAATATGAGGAACGGAAAACAAGTGGTAGTTCAATGTATTTCAAAACAAACTTGAGAAGGTTGGGTAGAAAACTCAAATCATTTGCCTGTCAGTCTTTGGTTTAATGTATATATTGGTTTTAAAGTGGTGGGAAGCTCATAGATTAGTACTAGGCCAACTGCCCTTGTGGGGTCATTTTGGTCTAGCTAATTACCCCATGTGAGAATATGATAAGCCCTTTGTGTCTGTATGGGCAAATAACTTATAAACCTCCACAACTGGATGGTGATTTTTGAAACCAGGAACTGAAAAATGACTGGTGTACCATGTGATTTTTAATTATTATATAAATTTGTACCAGGAATTTTGTTTTCACGAGGTATTTGTAATAGTAAAATGAAAATAACTTCTACATTTTATTTGGCATCTAGTCTTATTATCTTGTACTTTCATTCATGCGTACATACTATTTTTATTAGTTTGGTTTGTTTATTGAGGTTCAGGTTATGTGCCAAGTGAAGCAACAATTCTTTTGCATCGAACGCAGATCTTGGAATCTTATCTGATGTTTGTCTTGTTCAACAGAACAACAGCTCAGGTAGATGGGTGCAGAGGTACTCTGAATGTATTTTGGTCAATGATTGTTAACTCCAGGGTATCTGGCTAAAATGCAATATGACAGCTACAATTAATCGGGAGAATTAATCAAAGTATGTTACTTAATGTCCTTCCTCTCCAAAACAGTATTAGGCTGAACTGTGGTTACAGTCAGGTTCTGTCCCAAGCTTTATGTAAATAACAACTTAAATTTCTAAAGACTTATTCTTCCTATGCTGAATGCACATGAGGAAGCATAAGAAAATCAATTCAGGATACCTGGCATATCAACAATTTGAGCTACAGAAGAACAAATAAGCACAGTCAGAGAGGAGAATAGTTCATCAGCGTGAGATTTCAGGCTACATCTTCTCTGCTTTGTTTTCGCTCTAAAACAGGTCAGTCAACTAAAGCACAACATTAGAGTCAGTTAAAAATGGTCAGACCTTCAAAGTCATAGGCGTGGTTTTAAATGTTTTATTGTAACAAAGTGAAGTCAACACTCTCGTGCCTGGTCGGTTTATTACTTCTTGCATCTCTGATTACATGCAAATGAGGAAGCATGTCATTCTTAGTAAATTCCATTTTTGTACATCCCACTCATAAGGATCATTTAGGCTTAGTTCAGTAGTAAGTATAAACTGGCATAATGCACCTAAAAACCAAGTTGTTAACACTTAAGCAAAATTCTATATCGGTATAACATACTAATCAACTCCGTCAATGGAAGAAGGTTACATCGCATCTCCTTATATTCAAGGCTAAAGGTGTTTGTAATAGGTTAAAGATGTTTATTGGACATAAACGTATGTCGGGAACTGTAATTAGAGACTTGTATATAAGCTAACTTGAGTTCGCTCATTTACTTCAAACACACGTATGTGGATCTCCATTCATGACTGCATTTTGTTCTGGCTGCTGAAGGAAATGGCACTGTTCTTTTACTTGTCTGACTGGCTACAGTGGCTGACTAGGAACAATACATAATGATCTACATCCTCCCCTCTTTGATTTGTTTGGAACACGGTATTTAACAACAGAAACAGAGACAATCTACATGCTAAGATATCACTTCAGTATTAACAGCCAGCAAATCAGAACTGAAGGGTTGCAGAGTCACTGTGTATTTTTGATTGGGTCTGGAAATTCTACCCGATCTGGTCACATAAGCAACTTTGACTGGGCTTGAAGTAACAGGGACAGTCTCTGGGGCATTCTTATCAATAGAACTTCAGGGATTACATCCGGGTTATCTGATGGAGAATGGGAGTCTTTATTTAGAACAGTCTGCTAATAATCACTGGTTCTGAGACTGGAGAAGTATATGTCTTTGGTTCCTTCTGATTGTATTTTTGATATAAGATCTTGGTTCTTCTAAATATTTTTGATATTAATTCCGACTCGGTCTTTGCATCTTCTACGATCTCTCTCCTTGTTTTAATGGTCTAGGAAGGTTTGCTAGATTTATCTTAGCTTACAACTTTTGTGAAACTATACATTTTCAAAAGTTCGGTCTTGACCACTCTGTTACATTCTTTGCATTTGGAAACAATACTTGTTTGCCTGATTGGCAAGGTTGTTACATTTGTCTGTCTAGAAATGAATCTCTATAGCACGGAGTGAACCAGAAAACGCAAGTTATTTGAGATTGAGTAGGTTAAGAAAACATTGGTGCCATCTCTTGGATTTCTCTAACAAAACATTTTGCACCCCATGTAGACTGCACTCCAGCTAATCTATTGGACTTCTGTGTGGACGGTATGCAGGTTCACTAAGTAACATGGACAAAGTTCCAAGACTCAGCAGATTTCTTGAACGGCTGACATGAAACTGTGTACTATTGTCAGATGCAACTTTATTAGAACTACCATGAAGCAGAAGAGTAATGCTCTTCAATGATTTTTGACGGTGCTAAATGTTAAGTTAGGGAAGGTCAATTTCAAAATGAATTCCATTAAGGAGTCTACCCAGCACTGGTAATGCTGACCAGTCCGTTTCAAAGTAGCAATCATCAACCATGGTGGTGAAATCTAACTTTGGCTGGAAATGGTTCTTTTGTCAGTGTGATTTAATTTACTATTACCAAACTGAACGTGCTAGAGTTTCATCCTCTATATCTTTTTGACACAGAAGTCAAAATGGTGTACCTCTTTTCCTTCTTTTGAAGTTGAAATCGGTACCTCGAGTGAGCTACAATGCAAAATCTGGATATATTCTGTTGTAATGCTGAAGGATAAAACCACTTTAAGATCTTTCATGATCATTCATCTTCCATCATAGACTTGTCTAAATGGAAAGCTTAGCAAATACTTTGGGAAAACCACAGAGGTATGTCAGAAGTGGTAAACTGGCTTATTGCACTGGTCATCCTTGACTGATAAAATGTTTCGGCTTCGGAGGGAACAGGGGTCAGGGGGTTGTGGGATTTCTAGGTTCATCGAGATGTGATGCAAAAGTTCCTGACTTCCTGACGAGTCTGCTTTCTCGTTGTCATGCTGTTCAGTTGTTTGTCTAGGTGCTCTTGACAAAGCATCTGCAAAGTAGAGATATTTGCCTTTTGTATAAACTGAATGAAATTGTACTTTTGCAATTTTATCTCATAATGTGCTAGGCGTGCTGGAGTGTATATGTTGGCTTTTCAGGTAGTCCACTAGAAGTTGGTGATCCAGTTTTATTTAGATGGTTTTGCATAAATATAATCCTTGGAACTTGAACATCGAACACCACTTTTAAAGCTCTTTGTCGAATTTGCGCATACTGCATGTCGGTTTGGTTAAAGTTCTGGATGCATAGGCTGGGTATGCCTTTGAAGACATGCTGCGCAAAGCAATGCACGAAGTATCACATAAGAAAGAGTTACTGGTTTGCCAGAACAGCATCATAATATCTCGATGTGGTTGGACTGGCAATTTTTTTGTTTCAGAGCGTGTACGGTGGCGGATTCAGCGGTCGATTTAGTGCTGGCGCTCACTCGGGTCTGCGATGAATTTTCCTGAAGCGGTTATTCCCGCCCTAGAAACATTGTAAGATGGAACGCTTTGTTTGGAACTGGTATCTCAGGATTGCTGGACTTAGATTTGGTTGTAAAGCCGGAACTAGTAAACAAATGACTCACATAAGTAACTTCTCTCAGCTAGAATTTGTTTCTGAGGGATTCAGTTTAGATTGACTTCAC
>NW_025055278.1:0-5798 GCF_019279795.1 Protopterus annectens
GGGGAAAAAACCTTCTGTCTATTATCTCAGTACCCCCCCTTAGGGTGATTATTCATAGAGGATCCCCCTTTTGTCTATTATCTCATATCCACCCTCTTAGGGGGGATTATTCATAGAGGATCCCTTCTGTCTATTATCTCAGTATCCACCCCCTCTTAGGGTGATTATTCATAGAGGATCCCTTCTGTCTATTATCTCAGTATCCACCCCCTCTTAGGGTGATTATTCATAGAGGATCCCTTCTGTCTATTATCTCAGTATCCACCCCCAGGGTTTATTAAAATTCCCTTTTTTTAAATTTTTCCCCCCGGGGGAAAAAATCCCTTTTTTTTTCTTTCCCCTTTTTTAGGGTGATTATTCATAGAGGATCCCCCTTTTGTCTATTATCTCAGTATCCCCTCCTCTTAGGGATTATTCATAGAGGATCCCTTCTGTCTATTATCTCAGTATCCACCCCCCTTTAGGGTTTTTCATAAGGATCCCCTTCTTTATTATATCCCCGTCCCTTGGGTTATTATTCATAAATCCTTTGTTATTATTCATAAATCCTTTGGCTATTATTCATAGAGGATCCCTTCTGTCTATTATCTCAGTATCCAGCTCCTCTTAGGTGATTATTCATAGAGGATCCCTTCTGTCTATTATCTCAGTATCCAGCTCCTCTTAGGTGATTATTCATAGAGGATCCCCTTCTGTCTATTATCTCATACCACTCCTCTTAGGGTGATTATTCATAGAGGATCCCTTCTGTCTATTATCTCAGTATCCAGCTCCTCTTAGGCATGATTATTCCCATAGAGGATCCCCGTCTTGTCTATTATCTCGGTATCCACACTCTTAGGTGATTATTCGTAGAGGATCCTTCTTGTCTATTATCTCAGTATCCACCTCCTCTTAGAAGTGATTATTCATAGAGGATCCTTATATCTATCATCTCAGTATCGGCTCCTCTTAGGTGTGATTATTCATGAGATCTCCTTCTTGTCTATTATCTCTGTATCCATCCTCTTAGGCGTGATTATTCATAGAGGATCCTTCTGTCTATTATCTCAGTATCAGCTCTCTTGCAATGATTATGCATAGAGGATCCTTCTGTCTATTATCTCGGTATCCACGCTCCTCTTAGGCATGATTTTCATAGGATCCCCTTCTGTCTATTATCTCAGTATCCACCTCCTCTTAGGCATGATTATTCATAGAGGATCCTTCTGTCTATTATCTCGGTATCCGCGGCTCTCTTAGGCATGATTATTTATAGAGATCCTTCTGTCTATTATCTCAGTATCCACACTCCTCTTAGGCATGATTATTCATAGAGGATCGTCTTGTCTATTATCTCAGTATCCATGCTCCTCTTAGTAATTATTCATGGGGGATCACTTCTGTCTATTATCTCAGTATCCGGCTCCTCTTAGGCATGATTATTCATAGAGGGGATCCTTCTGTCTATTATCTCAGTGTCAACTTGCTCCTCTTAGTGATTATTCATAGGGATCCTGCTGTCTATTATCTCGGTATCCACACTCCTCTTAGTGATTATTCATAGAATCCTTCTGTCTATTTCAGTATCCACGGTCTTCTTAGGTGTGATTATTCATAGAGGATCTCATTCTGTCTGTATCTCTGTATCCGCTCCTCTTAGTGATTATTCATAGAGATCCTTCTGTCTATTATCCTCAGTATCCTGCAGCTCCTCTTAGTGATTATTCATCGAGGACCCCCTTCTGTCTATTATCTCGGTATCCTCGCTCCTCTTAGCTCTGCTTATTCATACAGGATCCTTCTGTCTATTATCTCAGTATCCACGCAGCTCCTCTTAGGCATGATTATTTATAGAAGTCCGTCTGTCTATTATCTCAGTATCCACCTCCTCTTAGGCATGATTATTCATAGAGGATCGTTCTGTCTATTATCTCAGTATCCACACTCCTCTTAGGCATAATTCATAGAGGGGATCCTTCTGTTTATTATCTCAGTATCCAGCTCCTCTTAGGTGTGATTATTCATAGAAGATCTCCTTCTGTCTATTATCCTGAGAGTATCCAACTCCTCTTAAGTGATTATTCATAGGATCCTTCTGTCTATTATCTCAGTATCGGCTCCTCTTAGGAAATGATGATTATTCATAGGATCCTTCTATCTATTATCTCATTATCCACCTCTCTTAGATGTGATTATTCATAGAGATCCTTCTGTCTATTATCTCACTATCAGCTCTCTTAGGCATGATTATTCATAGAGGGGATCCTTCTGTCTATTATCAGTATCCGCGGCTCCTCTTTGGCGTGGAATTATTCATAGAGGATTCCTTCTGTCTATTATCTCGAGTATCCACTCCTCTTAAGTGATTATTCATAGAGGATCCTTCTGTCTATTATTTCAGTATCCACGCTCCTCTTAGGTGTGATTATTCATGAAGTTCTCCTTCTGTCTGTTATCTCAGTATCCACCGCTCCTCTTAAGCATTGATTATTCATAGAGGATCCCCTTCTGTCTATTATCTCAGTATCCACGCTCCTCTTAGGCATGATTATTCATAGAGGATCCCCTTCTGTCCATTATCTGAGTATCCACGCTCCTCTTAGGCGTGATTATTCATAGAGGATCCCCTTCTGTCTATTATCTCAGTATCCACGCTCCTCTTAAGTGATTATTCATAGAGGATCCCCTTCTGTCTATTATCTCAATATCCACGCTCCTCTTAGGTGTGATTATTCATAGAGGATCTCCTTCTGTCTGTTATCTCAGTATCCACGCTCCTTTTAGGTGTGATTATTCATGAGATCCCCTTCTGTCTATCTCGAGTATCCATACCTGCAGGCATGATTATTCATAGAGGATCCTTCTGTCTATTAATCTCAGTATCCGCTCTCCTCTTAGGTGTGATTATTCATAAGAGGATCCCCTTCTGTCTATTATCTCGAGTATCCACACTCCTCTTAAGTGATTATTCATAGAAGGGGATCCCCTTCTGTCTATTATCTCATCCTGGCTCCTCTTAGAGTAATTGTTATAGAGGGATCCTTCTGTCTATTATCTCATTTTACTCCTCTTAGGCATGATTATTCATAGAGGATCCTTCTGTCTATTATCTCGAGTATCCGCTCCTCTTAGTGATTATTCTAGAGATCCTTAGGATTAATATCTCAACATCCACGCACTCCTCTTAGAGTGATTATTCGTAGAGGATCCTTCTGTCTATTATCTCGGTATCCATCCTCTTAAGCGAAGTTATTCATGGGGATCCTTCTTGTCTATTATCTCGGTATCCAGCTCCTCTTAGGTGTGATTGTTCATGGAGGATCTCCTTCTGTCTGTTATCTCTGTATCGGCTCATCTTGAAGTTGTTCATCAGAGGATCACCTTCTGTCTGTTATCTCGGTATCACGCTCCTCTTAGGCGTGATTGTTATGGGGATCCTTCTGTGTATTATCTCGGTATCCGCGGCTCCTCTTAGGCATGATTATTCATAGAGGATCCTTCTGTCTATTATCTCAGTATCCACACTCCTCTTAGGAAGTGATTATTCATAAGAGGATCCTGCATCTGTATTATCTCAATCCACCTCCTCTTAGGCGTGATTATTCATAGAAGAATCCTTCATCTGTTATTTCAGTATCCACGGCTCCTCTTAGGTGTGATTATTCATGGGGATCTCCTTCTGTCTATTATCTCTGTATCGGCTCCTCTTAGGTGTGATTATTCATAGAGGATCCCTTCTGTCTATTATCTCGGTATCCGCTCCTCTTAGGCGTGATTATTCATAGAGAGTCCCCTTCTGTCTATTATCTCAGTATCCGCGGCTCCTCTTAGGTGTGATGATTATTCATAGGATCCTTCTGTCTATTATCTCGAGGTATCCAGCTCCTCTTAGGCATGATTATTCATAGAGGATCGTCTTGTCTATTATCTCAGTAATCACACTCCTCTTAGGCATGATTATTCATAGAGGATCCTTCTGTCTCTATTATCTCAGTATCCACACTCCTCTTAGGCATGATTATTCATAGAGGATCCTTCTGTTTATTATCTCAGTATCCGGCTCCTCTTAGGTGTGATTCGTAGAAGATCTCCTTCTGTCTATTATCTCAGTATCCGCGGCTCCTCTTAGTGATTATTCATGTGCTTCTTTCTATTATCTCAGTATCCACGCTCCTCTTAGGCATGATTATTCATAGGGATCACCTTCTATCTATTATCTCAGTATCCACACTCCTCTTAGTGATGATTATTCATAGAGGATCCTTCTGTGTCTATTATCTCGAAGTATCCGCAGCTCCTCTTAGGCATGAGTATAGAGGATCCCCTTCTGTCTATTATCTCAGTATCCACGCTCCTCTTAAGTGATTATTCAGGATCCCCTTCTGTCATTATCGGTATCCACACCTCCTCTTAAGTGATTGATATAGAGGATCCTTTCTGTCTATTATCTCAGTATCCAGCTCCTCTTAGGTGTGATTATTCATAGAAGGATCTCCTTCTGTCTGTTATCTCAGTATCCGCGCTCCTCTTAAGTGATGATTATTCATAGGATCCCCTTCTGTCTATTATCTCAGTATCCACATCCTCTTAGGCGTGATTATTCATAGAGGATCCCCTTCTGTCCATTATCTCAGTATCACGGCTCCTCTTAGGCGTGATTATTCATAGAGGATCCCCTTCTGTCTATTATCTCAGTATCCACACTCCTCTTAAAGTGATTATTCATAAGAGGATCCCCTTCTGTCTATTATCTCAGTATCCGCAGCTCCTCTTAGGTGTGATTATTCATAGGGATCTCCTTCTGTCTGTTATCTCAGTATCCTGCAGCTCCTCTTAGGCATGATTATTCATAGAGGGATCCCCTTCTGTCTATTATCTCGAGTATCCAGCTCCTCTTAGGTGTGATTATTCATAGAGGATCCTTCTGTCTATTATCTCGATATCCACCTCCTCTTAGGCGTGATTATTCATAGAGGATCCTTCTGTCTATTATCTCAGTATCCACGCTCCTCTTAAGGCGTGATTATTCATAGAGGATCCCCTTCTGTCTATTATCTCAGTATCCACACTCCTCTTGGGCATGATTATTCATAGGGGATCCTTCTGTCTATTATCTCAGTATCCACACTCCTCTTGGGCATGATTATTCATGAGAATCCTTCTGTCTATTTCAGTATCCACCCTCCTCTTAGGTGTGATTATTCATGAAGATGCTTCTGTCTATTATCTGTGTCCATGCTCCTCTTAGTATTGATTATTCATAGAGGATCCTTCATCTATTATCTCGAGTATCCATGCTCCTCTTAGTGATTATTCATAGAGGATCCCCTTCTGTCTATTATCTCAGTCCACGCTCCTCCTTAGAGGCATTGATTATTCATAGAGGGATCCTTCTGTCTATTATCTCGGTATCCACGCTCCTTTTAGGTGTGATTATTCATAGAGGGGATCCTTCTGTCTATTATCTCGGTATCCATCTCTTAGGCATGATTATTCATAGAGGATCCTTCTGTCTATTATCTCAGTGTCACTCCTCTTAGGCATGATTGTTCATAGAGGATCCCTTCTGTCTATTATCTCAGGAAACCCTCTTAGGTTGATTATTCATAGAGGATCCCCCTTTTGTCTATTATCTCATAGTCCTCTTAGGCTGATTATTCATAGAGGATCCTTCTGTCTATTATCTCAGTATCCACGCTCCTCTTATGATTATTCATAGAGGATCCCTTCTGTCTATTATCTCAGTATCCACTCCTCTTAGGGTGATTATTCATAGAGGATCCCCCTTTTGTCTATTATCTCAGTATCCCCCCTCC
>NW_025055279.1:0-8126 GCF_019279795.1 Protopterus annectens
AAAATTATGCACATTCAAGGTCCAATGGACCACAAATTTACCAATACTTGAAGCTCAGTCCATAGTCCATGTGGGAGTAAATGACCTGAGATGTATCTCCCTAGACTATATGAAGATAGGCATTATGCAGCTCTTGGAATATATGTCTCAGGCTGCTATGACCTTAGCATTGAGCAGCATTATACCTTCTCCAAGGATGATGCCGTAATACAAACAAAAGATGACTGACATTAATAATTGGCTTAGTTTCTCGTGACATTCTAATGGGGTGCAATATTTGTCAACATGGAAGGAGATGGTCAACAGACCATGCTGCTTTGCCACAGATGGTCTGCACCTTTCCCCTATGGACTTTTGAATATTAGCTAAAACATTTTCTTACCCCATAGTGCCATTTTTAGGCAATGCCAAACTGAAACTACTCCCAACATAGAAAATCAAAACCAAGAAAATCTAAAGGTATTACTGTTCAATGCTAGGAGTCTAAACAAAAAACTACACTCCCTAGAAGGTCTCCTCACCCTAGAGAATGCTGACATCTGAGACATGGATTAGAGCTGTAGAGAGTACAGTGACAGTGCAAGTTTATAATGCCTTCCACACATTTAGACAGGCTACTACACAGACAGGGACTAAAGGTGGAGGTGCCTTGATTTACATCAAACATAAATATACCTCAAGGCTGATCAAACAGGGCAATGCACTTGAGCTGCTCTATGTTCAAATCACCACAAGAAAAATCCAATACCACTTCCTTGCAAACTATAGATTCCCCTCTATGACCCAGGAAACCCATACCATGTATTTAGACTTATTGAAATCACTCACCATACAACCCAATATCATATTCATTGGTACCTTAATTATCCCACTATTAAATGGGAATCCTATATGACACCAAACATACAGGCCCAGAGATTCCTGGATTTTGTAAACAAAATTTCTGGACCAGATTGTCAATACACCAACCAGGAGTGCAACTATACTGGATCTGGTTCTCACTAATATGAGAAAAGTGCTGCACACCCCCTACTGTAATGTCTTCCCTGCTAAGGTCAAACCACAAAATGATCTCCTTTGAAGTAAAACTAAAACTTGGACCCCCAACTAAGCCTGGGATATTTAGGAACTGCTCAAAGGATAACTTCCTGCTATTAACTGATAACCTGGCAAAATGTCAAGCCCCATAAACCCTAAGAACACTGTTGTCTATGCAGAACTGTTCATAGAAACCCTGTACAAGCATGTTAATAGTTGCACAGAGGCAGCTGTACCCACCAGGAAAAAGTACAGAACTAACTCAAAAATCAAGCCAGCCTGGTGGAATCCCACAAAGAATCAGCCAGGCCATATAAGAGAAGAAAACTGTGGCCAAATCAGGAGGTTGCAGCACCCAGAAGGATAAAAGCAGAAATCTTAATATCCAAACTAGGCAGACAATTCAGAGAGACAAATAATGTCTACCAAAGGCCAAAGGATTGAGGTGAGTTTGGCCTCTCAGGCCAGGATAACCACAAAAGCATTCTTTGTGAGCTATGTCACCTGCAACCTCCAGAGAGGCAATACACAATTGTGGTACCCAGGAGCTCATTGTAAATGAAGACACCTATACTGAGCCAGAAGATACAACAAACCTAGTAGCCAATAAATTCAGCTCCAACTGTACCCCTCTCTCCCCTTCAACCTTCCCTCAGGAAACACCATCAAATATAACTCTCCCTGCTATCACTAGAGAACAGGTCCATAATGATCCCCAAGAACACTGGATCAATGGGCTCAAACAATATCCCAGGATCCCTTCTAAACAGCATGAAAAATGAGCTATCAGGTTCTTTGGAATTGCTATTTAACTGTAGCTTCAAAACAGGCTTCTTGCCTCATGAATGGAGAACAGTAACAGTCATCCCTCCGCACAAAGGTGGGCCATCTACAGACCCTGGAAACTACAGAACCATGAGACTTACTAGTCTTATATGTAAAGTCATGGAAAGAATTATCATATATATAAGTAAACCTCCAGACACTGAACTCAACTGAGTTTGGTTTCATCAAAGGACAGTCATGCCTACTAAACCAGGTGGACTTCTTTGAGAAGGTCACCAAAGCAATGGATGAGAGCAAAATGGTTCACACTGCCCACCTTGAACTGGGCAAAGCATTTGACACAATACCCCACTCAGGCACTGTTGAGAAACTCGAGAGGTTAGGTGCAAACCTGTATGCTACCCATTGTATAGCCAAATGGTTCACAGACAGGACCCAGTAAGTTAGCATTGGGGAGTCCACCTCCACAAAGAGGCCAGTCACAAATGCAGTCCATCGGAGATCTGTCCTTGGACTGCTCCATTGTGGCATTTACTTCTCTGAAGTCAAGTCCAATGTCAATAGTCTTTGGGTGACTAAATTTGCAGATGATTGCAAATTAGGAGCTGTCATTGCATCCCATACTGACACAAATGTTCTCCAGAAAGGGCTGATACAGACAAACAACTGGTGTCAGAACCATGGACTAAAATTAAATGCAAGAAATGCATAACTGTATCCTTTGGAAAGTCATCCCCCCTGGTAACTATCATATTGACAACTCACAATAGAGTTGCCCCAGTAGTTAGGCACTTAAAGACACACATAGACAGTAATCTAGCATTTGACCACCATACGTCTACAATAGTGAGGAAAGCATTCTATGCTGCACAACTTATAGACAAAGGTATGGCATCTAAGTCCAAGGAAGTCATTGTTCCACTGTATTTGACATTCATCAGACCTATCACTGAGTGCAATGCCTCCATTGGTATGTACCCAACTAGGCATATCCAACAATTGGAATGTCCACAGAGGTTCCTCACTAAAAGAATACAGGGCATAAGTAAAATGTCCTATGCAGACTGCCTCAAGGCTCTATCCCTATATTCTGTCTCCTACAGGCTTTTGAGGGGAGACCTATGCCTGGCATACAGGGCATTGTCAGACCCCACTCTGATGGACCTTCTTCATATCCACAAATCAAACATCACCAGAATTACCTTTTCTAAAGACTTAAACCTTGCATGTGATATAAATAGGACCTGATGGAGAGACAGGTCACAGGCAACCTGTAAATGTTTCATCTCTCAGGCCCCTGCTTGTAATTATTTCATTTCACAAGCCCCTGCTTAAACTTATCAAGAGTACCAGAACCTGTAAGAGAATTGGAATGCATGGCTAGGCTTAAAAAAAACCTTCTAGTCATTAGCCTAAGTGCATACCTATCAAACTATGAACCTATGAAAGCAAATTGCATAGACTGGAGAAACTAGCAGAAAGGTTGGAGAAGGCAAGAGTCTTAGTTACATTAAAAAAGTTGTAACCATTTCATGGTAAACTGATGGACTGGACTGGCTTATTCACCCTCAAAGTAGGCTGGTCTGCTGAGGCACACATACTATCCAATATCATAAAGCTGAGAGTTTTAAGCTGTGCATTCAATTACACCCTAGTGATGGCTGCTATCATATGCAAGGGAACAAGAGACTAGAAATGAATCAAAAGTGTTGCAAATAAAGTCTAAAGTAACATTGTAAAGAGATAATTGCAAATAGCATGGACTGGATTCAATAAAGCCTACGCAATGCTCCAAAAATGTGTGAGCATTGTGGCGGGATGCATACATGGTAGCACGCTGATTTGTAGTCATTAAATGGCACTATATGGTGTGTAGAGCTGCTCAAACATGATCAACATCGTGCCATGCTAATTACAGCATAATCAGCTGAATTATATGTTAATCAACCAATCCAAGATGGAGGAGCTATTCAACAAGCTATAAGCAATTGTGTACATTCAGTGCTGATTTTGGCCTCAAATTCCAAACCTATTGGAACACAGCCATGGAAACTACTCTACTCAGAAAGAATGTTAGGGGCTGCAGTTGCTCGTCTGCTTGTGCATGTGCAGCAGGTGCACTTCTATGCTGCTGCTGCTGCTGCTAATAGACCTTGGCAAAGAAGAAGAAGGGTATTTAGACCCCGTTTCATTTTTCATGGTCTGTATGAGGTGGAAATTGTAAAGTACTACTGGGTGGATAGAAACACACTACAGGAACTCTACAATCTCTGTCATCCTAAAGGGCAAACTGAGATGAATCAATACTTGTGGAAACTAAGGTAGGTGTAGCACTTAGCATATCAGCTATGAAACGCTTCCAGAAACCAACAGCGGATATGCTGGAGGTGTCAAAGGCATTAGCTTCCAGGATCCTCCATCATTTCCTGAACTGTGTTACAACATACCAGTGACTACATGCATTTTTCCCAGACCTACAACTATGTAGGATTTCTATCTTGTAGCACACTTCCCTGAAATTCTGTGTGCCATAGACTGCATGCAGATTAAGATCAAACCACAACCTGGGGAAAAGGGAAGGGTGTACTTAAACATAAAGGGATTCCACTCCATTAGCTGCCAGGTCATGTGCAACACTAAGGGACTCAACCTGAATGTGTGTGCTGGCAACTCTGGCAGTTACCATGACTCTCATATTTGACACACCTCTGAACTCTATCAGAGGTTTTCTAGGTGGGATATCCCACAAGATCATTTACTGGGTGATGAGGTTATGTACCTGAACCATGGCTGATGATGCCCATCATAAAAGCAAAGACATCCACTGAGGAACTCTATAATCTCTGCCTAACATACAAAGCTATGTCAAACCCAGAGCTGTTGGACATGCTCTACATAAAGAAATCCCAATCCCTCTGAGCTGCTGCAGCTCTAGGGACCTAAACTATGTCACCACAATAAACAGAACATGCTGGAGGGATAGATTCCTGTCCCAGAGACTTCCCATACTCTGGAACAAACTACCTATCTATATCAAACAAAGCTCCTCATTAGCACTCTTCAAGAAAAATCTTGATGATTGGATGGGAGATAGGAAATTCACCCCGGGGAACATTTCTGTGGCTCTGCTTGACAGGGGTACAGGAAAATAACTTTCTTGGGTGACAAAAGCCATGGTACCATTTGGTTAGGCTTATATAGGCCCTAGGGCCAATAGCCTAGTACCTACCTATGAACCTATGAGGTATGCACTCAAACAGCAAATATCATAGACCATGTCTTTGGGCTGCTGAACACATGGTTTTGATGCCTAGACACATCAGTGGAAGCCATGCAGTGCAATACCAACACTTATGCTAAAATTTTAACTGTCTTTGCTATCCTTCACAATATTATCCTGAGAAAACAGCGGTAGATGTAGGCATACACAATATGCCATCATTCTTGCCAAGATGCGACAGATAGCACACCAGCTAAATTTCATCCTATGCACACATTACATCTTGGTAACACTGATGCCAGGAAATGCTCATAACTTTTACTTATCCATGTAATGACTGTGTACTGCTAGCATCAGACAGAGTCAGCCCTGAACTAAAACTTTGTAACTGCTGGACTATCAATGTACGTGTTGAACCTGGAATAGGAAAACAAATGGCTAAAAACACACATGAATGGCAGATTCATGCATACTGTTACTTGCCAATGTACCGAAGTAGAAAGTGGGTGAGTTTTACAGCCATGACATCAGTATGTGACATGGCTGACTTATAACAATTGATCTGTGCTCTTTATCAACTAATAGGCCTGATGCATCAAAGATACAAGCAATATGAGGGGGCAGAGCCTGAATGGCTAACTGAAAACAGCATAATTGCAGAGTTCCATAAAACCAGTATAAAATACAGGAAATAATTATTTCCTTTTTAAAAAAAATATCCAGAACTGGTGGATGAATGTCAAATCTATATAACTAGAAACTTGGATATTCATAAATATGTTCCTGTTAAATTACTTTGGAGACTCTCATAATGTGTGGAGATGAGTAACTCAGAGGATTCTTACTCTGAAGTGGCTTTGAAAAGAGAACTACAATTGGTGTCTACTACTTTACAAGAAATGTCGTTGAAAATGGATGATTTTAAAAAGAACTTACAACATCTCAAACAAAACTGTCAAAGACAAACAGATGTATTTAAGGAACTAATTCAACAATGTCAGACAAAAAAATAACAAACATATAAATTTCTTTACAAAATGATATTGGTGAAGGAGGCTCAAGGATGAAGAAACCCAGAAGGTTTATCCTCAACGGCAAAACACCTGGCTTCTCCAATAAAGAGTGGATGATCTAGCAAACAGAGGGGGAGAGAAGGACTAACATCAGAATTTTCAGGCTGCCTGAGAAAGTTGAAGGTGAGGACATTATTTAATTTTAAACTCATGGATCCCTGAAATTTTAGAACTAAAAGAAGGTCTAAAATGGCATCAAAAGGGCGCACAGAACATTAGGAAAACCAATTTCAACTTCATCTTCTATACCAACAAGGTCAATTGTAGTAACATTTTTATCCTAAATGGACAAAAAACTGGTACTAAAAACAGCCTAGAGGAAAACTCATTTAAAGTGTAATCAAAGTTTAATCAGATTTGATAATGACTACTTCTTCTAGAGTATTGTAGCAGAGGAAAACAGCTTGGCCATTACTGAAGCTACTTAAGCAAAATGACATTAAAACACAGCTTGCTTTTCCTGCCAGAATTAAAATCTTATATTTAAATGAAATGAGAATTTTTAACAATTTAGAAGCCTCCTTATTAATTAAAAACAACAATATCATACACATTCCTGAAGATATGGATTGGTCACCACCTTCCTTGAAGAGAACCACTGACATGAATTCCTGGACTGATGTCAAAAAGAAAAAAAAAACTGAACCTAAAATAACTGTTCCTACTAAATCTCTCAAAGCATCTACTTCAACAGAGTTGTGTAATGTGTATATTAATTCTAATGTAATTTCTTTTATATATATATATATATATATATATATATATATATATAACCAAAAAACGGAGGATGCAGAACAAACCAGTAAGCAGAAACAAAGCACCCTGAACCACTGCTAGGTAGGCACACAAATTTATTAAGCCCGAGACAAGTTCACTTTCGAAAAAATATAGCAGCTGAATCAAATCACCATACGTTTTTAGATCCACAACTTCATCAGATTACACTAATACATTCAGTTAACTGCTTAACATATACTCATCCAAATTTTAAAACAGCCAGTAAAACAATCATTGTACATAGAAATGCATTGAGTTACTTTTGCCCTGCTACCTGACAAGGAGGATTATTACACATTAATGTCACAATTTTGCTGATCTCATTTTTTAATACAGAGACAGAGTGAGATCATGTCACATTTAAACCAGAATTTACTGGCCTTTTCAACAACACTTGCCAGTATAGTTTCCTGTATTCAACTAAAGTCTCCCACATACACACCGCCCTAGGGTCCTTTGGCACAACCTCTAATATAAAAACTGAAATTCAGCTTCAGGACAAGTTTTTGTGTGTTTTGTACAGAGAATTTGTTTTCACATTTTCCATCCGAATATCATAGGTGTGCTAACATAAAATTCTCTGTAACCTTTCTTTCACTCTTGCCAATGTAAAAGCATTACATTTTTACATAGCAACATAAATAATCCCTTTGTGTATTACAATTGGTCGCCAAAAAGTTTTTTAAAGGATTAAAAATTTTGTTATTTCTGGCATGTAATAGTAATGGTATCCCCAGTAATCAAATAAGAACAATAATTACAAGCACACATTTAAATGCACATAGCTTTTTGTTTTTGGTACCCTGCTAACCTTGAATTCCCTTTACTACCTCTTTCAAAATATCCTTCGAAAGGTCCATTCCCTTTCCTATAAATATGTTTTATTTCTTACCCTGGAAAATGTGATTTAAGTCAGAAACTTTAGAAAAGGATTAATCCACTCTTTGTCCAAAAAATTCTTTTGATCACACCAGCTTGTCCATCATATGTGGCTGAAAATGATACCTGATACGAATTCGTTATTTAGCCCATCTACTTTTCTTGTTTGTGACTTGTTGAGTTTTGCAAGCATCTTCAATTTTACCCAATACAGGGCAAACCTTCCCTTCCTCCCATCACTTTGACTTCTTTGGAAACTCTATCAATGAGCTCTTCCGGGTAGCCTCTATACAGGAACATGTTTCTCAGGTTTTTACATTCGTTACCATAACATGCATCATCAGGTTTTAACC
>NW_025055280.1:0-9519 GCF_019279795.1 Protopterus annectens
AACATGCTACTGCATACCTGTATTCTATCATCTTTTCACAAGGTTGTCGAGGTGGAGATATGTGCTTTCTGTCCATATCAGACCTCTCATACAATTGGGGAAAAATACAAACTGAATCAGGGACATGGCATAACAACAGCAGGAACACATTTAAATTATTGGTGCTTATTGTTACGACGGCATTGACAGACTCAGAGCATATGAATTCCATACACATATTCTGAGGGTAAATGATGTTTTATAACTCTTATATGTTTGTCATTGTTTAATTCATTGCGTGTATTCACCACCTTTCTCTAAATGTCACTTCACTAGTTTTAGGAGGGATTAGAGTGGGACAGAGTTAGAAATTGAGTCAAAATCAAGGGGCGTCCCTGGAAATGAGAGGAAGCGTTCAGAGGTATGGTCCCCTATTTGTTCCCCAATGGTTTATGTGTCCTGTCCAGTGGATTTGCTCTTGGAGGTTGAGAGGTATGGGCATCAGCTATGCCCATTTTGTAATATTACTTACATCCCTGGGGCGGTCATAATATGACTGTGCCATGTAACAGCTTTCCTGCACTGCGTGGGTCCATAATTGCATGCCCATGGTTCCCCCACATGCCACACTCCTCTACAGCACTCATCCCTACTGTGGGTGCAGGTGGGAGTATAAACACACCACTACACACTGCCCACTCTCCCTGTGTCCAGGACACATCGCTAAGTACATTATTAATTCGAGCCATGAGTTATCGAGAAGCTTGCACAACCTACTGGTCGTGTACATCTACAGCCTGGTTTGATGAGTCATTACCGGGACTGCCTCCGATGATCATTACTTTTGGTATCCCACAAGGGACATCGATGTCTGTGTTTCAAGATTAGACCTGGCAGGTCTCTCCCACTCAGTAGTATCCTGCCCGGTAGTCTGGGAAAGCAGTGGTGTGTTTACTTTTTATTGTGTGTCTGTATGTCTCCCCACCCTATATAGCTGGGGGTGGGGGTTGAAACTTAACATGTTACATGTTTGTTTATTGGACCCCTCACCCACATAATGCCTGCGGCCTGTGAACATCACCGTAACTCTTAACTGCTGTATCATATCCTAGCTATATACATGTGTGTATATTTACAGTTATATATATATATGTATATATATATATATATATATATATATATATATATATATATATATATATATATAGCTATATACATTACTATATACAGATATATCTGTATATGTATGCATACATGTATATTTATATTTTGTTGTATGTGTGTATCTATGTATACATATATATATATATATATATATATATATATATATCTATATATATATATATATATATATATATATATATATATATTTCATATATATATATATAAAACAACATATGGGTCTATGAAGTGTCTGCATATGTATATATTTATATGTGGATATGTATCTGCACATTCTAATCTCTGTATAGCATACATTTGTACTACAGAGAAAAGGGAGAGAGCTTATCTCTATGTTAACTATGGGTGTTCATACACACACACATACCTCTACATATATACATTTACATCTGGTTATTCCGTTCCTTACCATATAAATTACACTTTGCTGCAGTGGGAATCATAGTGGGTGTGACTGCTCATCGGGTGATGCCTCTGCCCAATGAACACATTCACTTATATCCCTAGGGCTGTCCATATAGGCTCACATCAGTCAACACCTGCACATCGCAGTTTTTGGGTTTGTTCACCTAGACCCATAAGTAGCTACCCATAGTTCCCCCACCCGCACCTCCTCAACAGCACCCATCCTTATTCTGGGTCCTCTCTGTTCTGGACACACCAATACACATTGCCCACTCTCCACTTCACGAGACCCAGTTCGTACAATTGTCTCGACCCATGGGTCATCAGGCTTTCCCACCCTTGTATTCCGAGTATGTATACACCCCAGCTAGAATGTTCAGTCTATCACCTTCTTTTGGTCTTGCCAATTTTTGGGGTGTCCCACAAGTCTGTCTGTGTTCCAAGATTAGAATTCATGGGTGCACTGTGTACCCCCCCGGTTGTATCCTGCCTGTGGTCTGGGGAACAGTGGACTCTTTACATTGTTTGTGTGTATGTTTCCTGTGTCCGGCTGGGGGGGGACGGTGGAAGGTCATACTACATGTTTCATGTTTCTTGCGTGGGCCCCTCACTACCATTGGCATAACCTGTGAACATATGTCATTCTTGTGTGCTGTTTCCTATCATAGCTGTATATCTGTGTATATCTATGCACACACACATGTACACACATATATATGTATGTATATATATATATATATATATATATATATATATATATATATATATATATATATATATATTTATTTATTTTACATTTGTTGACCGGGATAGTCCGACTGGATGCATGTCCATTTTCAGCGGAGTCCCGGGGAGAAAAGCTCCAACAGGGTTAAACATTGATATAATGTTACAAAAGACATAAAGACATATTACATTGCATTAAGAGTGAGAAGATTATCACAATAGAAGGTACAAATGATTACATTACATTACATTCTGGTTAATTCACACTTAGTTGAATAATACAAAAATTGCCTACTTGTAGGAATTGCTCATGTGAAAGTTAGTCAGGGGTTTGTACACTTGGACAGAGCCAATGTGATTTATAATTGGATTTTTTGGATTTCTTTTTGAATAGAGAGCTAGTGATGGTAGGACGTTTGCTTATAGGAAGAAAATTCCATACCTTACCAATAATATTGGAGTACAGTGAATCACCGCCCTGGGGTTACATGAGGACTTACAAGTTTGTATTAAGAGTTTGTTAGATGGCCGAAGAACTTAGGTTGGAGTAAGGGGTTAGGATGTTCTTTAGTGCATGGAGTTATTTATCTGGATGTTTCCAGGATTTTAAAGGCTTCTATGAGTTGAGTATTCCAGTAGAAGATTAGGGAGTTCTGGCCAGTCAAGTTTTCAGGCTAATGCAATGAGTTGTGTTCTATAGAGGTAGGGCAGTGATGAATCTAGCAATGTGGTTATAAGAAGTGGAGAGGCGATTGAGGTCAGACTTGTTGAGGGGTTAAAAGTATAAGGATTGGGGGCGTATAGTAGGGTGGATAGGAGAGGTGCTTGGCGGGCAGTAGCCTAGCCCTAGCGGCTGGAGTTAGGAAAGGTTTTTAACTATATAAAGACCTAGTTTTTGTTAACCATTTAATAGTTTGGTTGATGTGGGTGTCAAATCGTAGTTTTATTATGCGATGATTACTCCTAATAGTTTAAGCGTTGTAGTAGGAGAAATAATGGTACCATTGTTGGATTGAATGGTAAAGTGTGTGAAAGGTGTTGGAGTTGGTTGGGTGGAAAAGAAAGAAGAGTTGGGTTTTGGAGGTTTAAAAGATGAGTTGATGGTCAGTTAGCCAATTTTCAACTTTGGTAAAACAGTGTTGGGTGGTTATTAGAAGGTTGTCAGGATAGGATTAGAACAGATGAGGTTAGTCATCTGCATATTGGATGCAGGTAGCCGAGGGGATAACTGAATGGAGGTCATTTATGATAGTATGAGAACAGAAGAGGTCCTAAGATGGACCCTTGAGAGTGCGCGCCTATACTGTTCGGTAATAGGCTTGGGAGTTTGTTCTGCCACATAACTGCCCTGTTGTCTGCCTCACGGTAGGCCTGAAACCAGTTTAGGACTTGGAAGATTGTCTAGATGTAAAAGGTTACTAAGGTTTTGAGAAGTAACTGGTGGTTTTACACACTAATAACTTCGACATATCTAGAAAAGAGCTGAGGAGATATTTTGTTATTCCGGTTATGGTTAATTTTCTCGATTGATTGAAAGAGAGGGAGGGCAGTAGTACGTGCTATGGTGGGGTCTAAATCCATGCCACGTGACAATCAGTTAGTAAGCTTGTTTTGGGTGAGATACAGGACATGAGTTGGTTATGCACACACTTTTCCATAATTTTGGCTTAAGTGGTGATATGGTATTGTAGCAATTGGTCTATAGTTAGAGAGGTTAGATTGGATGTTCCTCCTTTATGAAGAAGGTGTATGGCGTAAGATATTTTCCAGATTGCTGGGATAGTGGACTCAATAATGGTTCTGTTAATTAATATTGAAATGGGGTATGCTATGACATCTGCACAGCAATTTGCAGGTATTCTGCAGGTAGAAGATCAGCTGAGAGGGTGGTAGTTGGCTTTAGTTTTTCAAGCAGGATCGGATGAAGGCAGGAGGTGGATATGGGTTGGAGGTTAAAGGATAGTGCAAGGAGTTAGGGTGTCATATTGTTAGGTGTGGTAGAGGGAGCAGGTAGCGCTGGATTAGCTAGTAACTGGAATTGTTTGGTGAAGAAGGTATTAAAGTTGTTAGCTTCACTTCTTCTTAGTTCTTGTCAGATAGAGTTTCTGGGGTAGGAGTGGTGGATTTTTCTGGTTGGAGAAGTTTGTTCAATCCACCTGGGGTACCCAGAATTTTGAGGAGTTCTTTGGTTTTTGTTTTGTAGGTGGTGAAAGTAGTTTTTCTTATCTTGGGTAGTAGCCTTTTTAGTTTCATTTCTCATTTGCTGGAGATGATCGGTCTAGTGTGTAACTTGGTAGTCACGCCATTTGTTCCATGCTTGTCCCTATTAATTATTTTGGTTTTGGTTTCTGTGGTTAGCCAGGGTGCTATGTGAGTTTTACGATTCTAGATACCCTTTTGGGGAGCATGAGAGTCAAGTAGGGTAGCCAGAATGTTTCATTAAAAATGTGAGACTGCCTCATCTGGGGAAGGGATTTCAATGTTGACCAGTTACAATGATATTGTTTAGTGCCATGTTAAATTTTAGAGGGATCAAATTTTTTTGTTTCCTGACTGTTCTACTAGACTGGCATGCTAGCATTGGGTGTATTATCTTTCCTAATGTAAGTAAGCACTATGATCACTAAGATCATTGGGGAAGTCCAGGGTATATTTTTGGGGTGCTCCTTGTGAGCACCAGTCAGAGTATGCTTTCTTTTTGTTTAGCATTGTTACCTAGATCTGGTGGTGAGTGGTTATAACCTGGAGAGAAACCATGGAGATTTAAGAAGTAGGATTGGACTGTGCAGAGCATTGGTTCCAATTAATGTTAACATCTCCAGGACTATTCAAGCTTTCTTGTGGATAGTTGTATATCTATCCAGTTTAAGATGGCTTCTAAAGTTTCAATATTATTCCACAGGGACTGAGGTATATATAGGTAACTATTAGGTTTTATGCTTTTAGTTTATTTGCGTTTGTATTTTTAGAGCTAATATTTGAGCATAATATATATATATATATATATATATATATATATATATATATATATATATATATATATATATATATATTTACATATATATATATATATATATATATATATATATATATATATATATATATATATATATATATATATATATATATATATATATGTGTGTGTGATAAATAGCGTGTGTCTGTAAGAAGCAATGCATACTTAGGTACAAAGCACTTACATATACTTACTGGTGTTTATATATGCTTGAACCTGCTTAATAGTGCCTTATTCATTATGACGCTGACACTTCGCTCCAGTTAACTTTTAATTGATATTTTGCAGGTTATACAGTGGACAGATGTTGCAATATGTTCATGTACAGATTATTGATGGTAACTGGTATGTGATACAGTGGGATTCGGTACGGGAATATCTGTTCATTAGGCGGTTGCTCTAACCAATACACTATTGCTCTGCTTGCTTCCGCATAGCGCATACCCATATACCCATGGCTCATGGTTCTCCAAACACACACCCCAACACCTCCCTAACACTACAGTCATCCATTCTCCAGTTGGATTTGCAGTGTATCCACACCACTACACATTGGCCACTCCCTTCTCCTATAGACCCATCCCATCCGTTAACTCACTCCACATATCCTCAGAACTCCCAAATGTTTAGTCCACAAACATTGGTACATGAGCGACAAAAGTATACTATTCACAATTTTTGGGTTATCCCACATGGGACACGCATGTGTTTATGTCAAGAATAGACTCTATACTTCATTATATCTTTATTCCAGTTAACATGACACTACAATAAATTAATAAGTATGACTATGTGGTCATGCACCACACGTACACATGAGAGCCTAATTATGTTTGGTATTTATTTTTTACAAATAGAACCCGGTTTAGTAGTTGGCGTTACCCGTAGCTTGAGCAGATCACAGGAATGATTCCATGTGTGGGAAAGTCCTCACATTTGATTTTTCAGCACAGCACTGACTTTAGGACATTGTACACACTTCTGCGTTTTAGCAGTTTGTCCCGTCCTTCTTCTGCACAACTATATTATTCTATCTACTGTCCAAGGGTTTGTGATAGGCTTTCACATTCATGACTGGCTATTTATAGCCATGCACGATGGAATAGAATGTGTTTTGCAGAAAAATAATAACTTCTACATACTAATGTCTGCATGTGTGTATGTAACATATATACTTATAACGAACTTCGCTGACCTCCATGGGGGGTCCAGTTAAGAACCAGCCCATCAACCCTGTGCATACTTGGCTAATCCCATAATTTCATACTCATAGTTCTTCCCCCACCCACCGTGTTCAACATACCGCCGCGCCACCATCCATTGTCCACTTTGTTATTGCAGCCACTGTAGCCTCCACACATTGCCCTCTCCGGGCATTAGGGACCCCCCCTGCGTATATTTGTCCCAACCCATGTATTCTCAGGCTCTCCCACCATTTACAGTCCTTGAACATACCTGCCCTTAGCTTGTGTAATGGTCGGGGATGGCCAAATAGTACTATCAATTTCCCACAGGTAGTCCCACCCACAGGCACTACCCTCTGTGTGTAAAAGTAGACACTTAGCAGATCAACAATATTACCCCACTGGTAATATCCTGCCTGTGGTGTGAGTAGCAGTGCTTTGCTTCCGCGCCTGCCAACTTGATATGACATGCACCACTGACAGGCGCTATATAATACTGGGGTTGCTGTTGATTCCCTTCTCATTCCCTTTTGTATGCACTTTATTATTCACATTCGTTCAGCTTTCTTCATATATATTATATATATGTATATACTATATACATTTCTATGCTGGGCACTGCTTAGACCCATAGAAGCACACTCAGACTTGCTTACTAGTACTTATATGTGTTTACTGCGTCTTATTTGTGCTTACACCTGCTTACTAGTACTTTATTCATTATGAGAGTGCCACTTTGCTTGAATAATATTTAAGTTAAATATCTCATGTGATACTCTTATGTCAGTTTTACAGCAAACGACATTCATTCCACATGGAAAATGATATGTGCTACTGTTGGGCTCGAACTTGTAGCTTATACCTGTGTTGTGCGGATGCTCTAAACACTACACTATTGACATTTACGTTAATTCTGCATGTTTTCTCTATTTGAATGAAGGCCATGATGTGTAAGCTACAGCACTTGGTGGAGAACTGGCGACATGCAAATATGCTGGCTTCTTTTGCCCACCTGCTGATATTGCAGCAATTCAAATGTATAATAATAATAGGACACAGGAATCTAATTGCTTGAAAGTTCTAGGGACTGAAGGGCTCCAACATTCCACTGCATGCTTATGTAATTTTGCTACTTAGCCAATTTTATTTCACTGTTTGTGGACACTCTTGGCAACTGCTTACGCATACATTTCCCGGTATCTACAGAGCACTTGAATTACTGAGTTACTATTAGAGAATTGGGCTCTACTAAGAAGTAGACATAGGTTTACAACACTGTCAGGGCAGCATGTTTACAGCTCCGCCAGAGCATTTGTACATGTCCCCCCTTTCCCGCATAAGCACATTCACTGTGCCGCGTCGAAGGTGTGGCGACACACCCTCATACATATTCATATGGTGCTAACGTTAGCTGCATCTGTAGTGAGGGCGCTTCGGCGCTGAGGCTGAGCAAACAGATCGCGCTTGCACCGAGCTTCTTAATCAGGGTAAGTCTAAATAACCTTAGATGGATTTAGCTTTACTATCTTTAAAAATACGAATGAAGGCTTCAAAAGCAACCCTAGCAAGAGATCAGAATCTACTGAAATATTTAAAGCTGAACAAGCATAGTTTGTCTTTCCTTCAAAACTCATTTCAAAACAAATGAAACAATTACAAATGGAATCCTAAGGGCAGCTTATATTTATATTATTTAATCCAGATTTTATAAGACCAAAGACGAAAAGGGGTAACAATTTTATGGAAAACAAATGTGATTAAGCCAGAAATTATTTATAAGTATGAAGAGATAAAGGCCTTATGGCATTAGCTAATAGTTAAATATAATAACAGAATATGGACCTAATGATCTATATAGCTTCCCTGGCGTAGGACAGACTGTTAAAAGCCCTTCAATTTCATTTCCAATAATTATAAAGGCAACAATATTAGGGAGATATTAACTATATGTTGATATTTTTGAAACTTCTGGAAAGTAAAGACCGCTGTACCCACATCTTAACTGTATCAAAAGCTTTCAAAACAAAAGCGGTTAAAATCATTTCATCTTGTGATACTTTCAAATTTAAAGAATATAAAATCTTTGTTTGTTTTCCATCAATATCACAGTTGTTTTAAAGCAGAATAGATAAAAATATTTTATCCATGATTTGCACTCTAAAATCGTTCTCAATCACTCCCTGCCCTTTTCAGACCTGATTCATTGATACTAAAACTTCAAGATATTATTACAAACCATTCTCTTTAACACCAGAATTCAGTATATATATCTAAAATTAAAGAGTTCAAACCCTGATTTATTATCTGAATTACAACACAATTCTTCTTAGATAATAATTACACCACAGAAAAATAAAACAATGATATGGGACTCATTAAAAAACACATATATGGGTAAAACCTTAACTTAGTATAAAACAAAAATCACACCAGAATAGGTTCTGAATTGATAGATCTACAATTCAAACTTTTGTTAATTGCAGCTAAAAAAATAATAAAAATCATTTGGAGTGAAAAAGAAGAAAATGAAGTATTAAGCAGTAAATACAATGAAATTTCTAACACATAAAAATTGGTTTAACTTTAGAAAAACTAAAGTTAATACTGTGATCACAGCTCTCCCAAATATATACTTAATTTATCAAGGCATCAAATACCAATTAAAAGTTAACAACATTAAAAGTATCTTCCATGAAAAAGAAAGGGAAAAAAAACAGAAAATTAAACTAGATCTGCAAGCACCCATGTCACGCAAAGTACAGATGCAATAAAAGAGAGAGGGTAAATAATAAACTCCGGGTATGGATGGCATAATTATGAAATATATAAACTTTTCCTTCAAAGAAACTATCCTCTTCCATAAAACTCTAGTAAGAATTCAGTCACAAGCTTTAATACCACCCTCTTGAATATTCCCTTAATCACACCAATACAAGAAAAACAAATCCCCAAAACTCTGTGCCTCATATAGACCTATATCCATTTATTAAATAATGACTATAAGATATTTATTCAAAACAATCCTAT
>NW_025055281.1:0-9030 GCF_019279795.1 Protopterus annectens
AATGATGTCAGGTTGCACTTAAACACAAATTGCAAGGTACAAAACAGCTGTTTAATAAATTTTACAGACACTTGCCTAAATTCAAATATCAGTGACTATGCTGTGGGAATACAGGATTACACTTTATTCAGAGCAGACAGGATACAGGCCATTAGTGGCAAAGTCAGAGGAGGGGGATTTTGCATATATGTAAACAAATGCTGGTGTAAAAACAATGAGATTGCCTTCATCCTTTGCTCAGCAGACATTGAATACCTTACAATTAAATGTCCATTCTATCTTCCTATGGAATTTGCAGCCATTTATATCATAGCAGCAGGGCCGGCCTTAGCTGAAATGGCGCCCTAGGCGAAGTAGTGCTTTGGCGCCCCTTAAGCTCCACCCACACCAAACTCCAGAAACACTCCTATTTGAGCCACACTGACAGGTAGTTGAAGCCCCATGAAGCCACTACAAGTTATTTCCTTCAATTATTTGAATGCATGAAAATACGTAAACAGTTTATCATACTATAGGAAGAAAAGAAACCTTGTTATGTAGTTAAATTGCAAGTGAAGGTGGAATTTTCAGTCCAAAGATGCAGGAAGGGACACACACTACCCTCACTGATATTTAAATGATGGCTCCTCTGGTTGGCTTTTGCCTCTTGTGCTGGGATATACAGCAGGGGAAGAACAAACAAGCTTAAGAGAAATAGGGAAAGTTTGAATATTGACAGACACAGAGTTAAACACTAAGAAAAATGTACTTGTAACATTTCAACATAATACTAAGATGGTAGGTTGGTCCAGCACTGGGCTGAAGCAGTGTTGGTATGGGGCTGGCATTGGTTGGAACATGACCAGCGGGCATAAAATGGCCATATCAGCTAAGACACCAAACTTCCTTACCACAGCTCTGCCTAAGCAGACTTATTTTGGTCTGTGTTCATATATGTATGACTGACTGGATCACAATTTCCTATGGTAAACAAGGTATAGAAAACTAAAGTTCCCCTGAAATGGAATTTTATATAATTTTATGCTTAAAATGGAACCCCTAAAGCTAGCCAAAGTATATGCATACATGTGTATATACATAAACATATATAGATTTATGCATGTTTACCAACATATGTACAAAGAGGTTAACACATAACATACTCATGTCCTCCATACCCTTATAGCTCATATTTGCTGTGAGAACTGGTTTTAATGTATCTGTTAAATGAGTAAGTGAACTGGGGCCATGGCTACATAATGCAGCTAGAGGTTGTGTGGAAGTAGTATGACCACAAGTTACACTAAGAAAGAGAGGAGTGCTGATTCGGAGGTAAAATATGAAGTATGTGCATTGTAGGCAGGCAATTTATTTTGGAGGGTTAGGGACGGAATTTTTGGGTCAAGGAGTTGTTATGGTCAGGTTCAGAAATGGAATTTTCAGGATCAGGAACTCCTTGTAAAAGGAAGGAGTTGGGTGCTAAATTAGTTATTTTTTAAATGTACAAAAATACAGTATTTTTTTGTATGAGTAATAGAAATGCAGTCATATTAAAACAATTCACAGTTTGCATACAGTTTCAGTAAATAAAATAACTTTCAATCAAAAATACTGATAAGAACAAACAGATCTTACAAGGTTTGGAAACCAAGGCTAAAGAGGCATGTAGATCATTACAGGGTTTTGATATTTTTAGGAAATGCTTCAGACACAGTCAGTTGAGTCACTTAAGTTAGTTCATTTGGACTGATATGCAGAGACTCTTTGCAGTACAGACACATGAGCCTAAGTACAGAAGTCAGGTGAAATATCCAGCATTCCAGAATATTAATAATACTATTCAGGAGGAAAAGACTGTTTCAGCTCATATTATTCAGGAGAATCAGAATATAAAGAAACTTTGGATATATTTATCAGTACTGTTACTGTATACAGCATTCCAGAATATTAAAAAAATTCTAAGGACCATTATAGTTTAACAGCACTGTTACTGAAGACAGTATTTGAATGTTGTTAACATCTGTATATAATAAAGCATTCTTAACTAAACTACAACATGTACAGAATTCATTTTGAAAAGTACAAAGAAACTTGGCCCATATAAAAAAGTCTGGCACCTGTTCAGCTCAGCGCTGGGTAATTAACAGATAAAAACATTCATTCCAGTCTCATTCTAGTTACTTTCTCATTCCAGTATCCTACAGTCATATTATTTCTTTCACCGGGGATGAAGTTTTAGGGTTAAGGATGGAGTGCTGGCACAGTGCATTTAAACAGTGTTGGATAGTTGCTGTAAACAGGTGTACCCCATGTTCACATTCCAAAAGTAAAATGCACAAAACAAATTACTCCTGCATGTTACAAGTAACCATCATTGTGAATTTGGTCTTTTTTGGACTCTTTAGCCAAGAATCATGCCACAAGGCCAAGGAAAAATATGCCTCAGTGAGGACAATTTAGTATGTTGCCAATTATCCCATACTCTAGGGGATGGGAGGAAACTGGTGTACACTGGAAAAAAAACAATTCAATGTGACTATACAACATGCAAATTATTCTCCACAATCCACCAGTAGAGGGCATTATCAAACCCTGGGCCATGGAGCTGTGAGGCAGATACTTTTAAACACTAAGGCACAATGCTCCTACAATACAATCTACCAGAGACAAAAACATTTTTTTAGCTGTGAAGAAATTATAAAACACATTCTCCAGAATGTACTTATTTTCACTATGTGGCTTCCTAAACACCTAGACAGACAACCAATACAAACATAACTCACATCCAGCAAAACTGGCATCCCATATTTTCACACAAAATGTTCTTACCCCTAAGAAAATGTTTTAATTTATAACAAAGTACTGAAACACTAAGTAAATAAAGTACAGCACTAAGCATATCTGCAAACTTTATATTCTTCAGAAAAATATATGTTAATACACACTCATTTATCCTACTAGCTTTCTAAAAGAATGATACCTATGAAAAAGGTGTCCCACTTTTTCTGTCTTTGTACCTCATACAGTGTGGCTCTCTGTCCCTGATTTCAGTAAATAGGTTGAGATATAAGCAAGCAATGTGAAAAAATTGGATGTTTGGACTTGCCACAGGACAAACTGTCTACCTATATGCATCCCACGTCATTCCCCAAAATGTTAAAATAATGAGGGTAGCATGCTCTTCTGTAGTCCTAACAGACACCATGGTGGGTTACTACAAATACTAAGTAGGAAAGCAACAATCACATTAGGTTGTCCACCTAAATGCATGCAAAGGGTCTCACTGCAGAAATCATTACAGCAATCTTTGCTTGTTCTCTGACTATCACAGCAGTGAATATTCAAGTGGGAATGTCATTACACTCCAACTAGAAAACAGAGAAAAATGGGAAAGAAACAGAAGTTAATGCAAACGAGTACACATAAGCTGCTCAATAGTAAGACTTTTTTTCATTGTAAACTGTGTAGCTGAAATACTTGATGTCCTTAAGGGATCATTTGCATACGTTCCATGTGCTTCCATCACAGGAGATTTAAGATACTAAAAAGTGTATGTATGTGTGTGTATATATATATATATATATATATATATATATATATATATATATACATACATACATACACACACACACACACACACATGCACACACAAACATACAAGACACACACATTTTATATTTTATATATATATATATATATATATATATATATATATATATATACACACACACACACACATATTATATATGTGTGTACAAACACACACATAAACATACAAGACACACACACACACACATATGAATCAGTGAAAGAGTCCAGGTTCAAAGAAGGTATTTAAATGATCCAGAAAGTACCTACTTCAAACTGTACAGGTGTAAATTGTGGAAAACTATGTGCAAGAGCAGAACAGATTTCTGGGGCTGCAAGCACACATTTATCACTCTTAGATAAGTAGCGCAGCAACCACTTCTCTTTAAGAGCACCTCTTAAATATATATGCTCTGTGACACACTTACACACTTTAAAAAGATTTTTTTTTTAAATTGCGGAACCGGCAATAACCGCAGAACCGACATTCAGTGATAAAGTACCAAGTGCATACGGAAAGCAAAATCAGGATCCAAAGAACTTTTTTTAGCAAGATATAATTTGAAATTTATTACTGCAGCATTTGTGCATAAAAAACTAGTAGAAAACTGAATCGCTAAATAGTCATTTCATGATCACATAGCAAGTATACAAACAACATGTCAGATTAGCGATTCTGTTTGATTTTATGTTCTCATTTATGAATGCGCTTGCACTGGCATTTATAAATGAGAACTATAAAAAAGGATTTCTAAATTGATATCTCCAAGTATACTTGATAAATGATCATGAAATATCCATTTAGCGATGCAGTTTTCTACAAACTGTCACCTACAAATGCTGCAATTATAAATTGCAAATTATATTTTGGAAGATGGTGGAATGAAAGGAAAAAGCTTCCGCATTCTTCCGCATTCTAGAGGATAATATAAACTTAAGTGGAACAAGAAACTTACAGTTGTTCAGAGTAAGCTGATAGAGGGTGGATAGGCTGGATAATGATGAAGCTCAGTGGGTGTTGTCGATACATGTTATGTGACTACCCATTATAAACTCATCTCGGTCTGAATTTCACACTCTGGGTTTGTCCCTTTAAGAATCAAAGTATGGTTTCTAAGCAAGGATTAAATTCTTCACAATGATGCTGCTGCTACCATTGGGGAAGGGTGCAATGCAATCCAAACGGCACAGCAGTGTGAAGAAAGACTTAGAGAAGGGGTGCCAAGAAGAGCGCAAACTTTGTCTTTCTAGTCCTAGTGTGGTGCTAAAGATCGGAATGAAAAATAATAAAATTTAAATAAATCAATAAGTAAAAATTGCGCCCTTTATGAGGCCAGCCTGTATAGCGCCCTAGGCGGTTGCCTAGTTCGCCTATGCCTAAGGCCGGCCGTGCATAGCAGTCTATATACCTCTGAGTGCAAACACTAAAAATGCACTTGTTAACATGTACAGGTTATCCTGTGAATATTATGGCAGGAGATTCTAACCAGGCCAAGCTTAAAACAGTACTACCACAATACTATCAATATGTGAAGTTTGCCACAAGGGGAGTAAATACATTAGACCAAGTGTATGCAAATGTCAAGCAAACTTTCAAAGCAGTTCCCCACCCACACCTAGGCAGCTCGGATCACAATTCCATCTTGTTGATCTCAGCTACAAACCCACGCTGCTAGGAGGAAAACCTTCCAGGAAACAAGTAAGGATCTGGCCAGAAGGAGCAGTCTCAGCCCTGCAAGACTGGTTCAAATGCACTGAGTGGAACCTATTCAAAGAGGCTGCTACCACATAATAGCATGTAAACCTGGACAAGTATACTAAAACAGTAGTGGGGTATATCACCAAATGTGTCGAGGATGTGATCTCCTGAAGGATGTGACTATAAGGGCAAACCAAAAACCATGCCTCACTAACGAAGTCTATGAGCTATTGAGAACATGTAATGCTGCCTTCAGGTCTGGAGATAAAGATGCCCTGAAAGTTGCCCCAACTTGAACAAGGGAGTAACAGCAACAAAATATGCTCATGGGCTAAAAATACAAAAAAAATTCTCAGATCAACCGGACCCTAGACAGCTGTGGAAGGGCATCCAGTGCATTACTGATTACAAATCTTCATCATTTCAATGTGTAGATGATACGGACTTTCGAGACAAACTTAACACCTTATTCAGCAGATTTGAGGAGACAAACACTATCTCACCAAAGAAACTACCCATGGACGGGGGTGCCACACTGGTATGTCTCAGCCTGGAGGCAGTCCGAAAGAACCTAAGAAAAGTCCACCTAGGTAAGGCAGCAGGTCCTGACATGTTTCCAGGTTGTCTACTCAAGGACTGTGCAGACCAAATGGCACCTGTCTTCACTGACATCTTCAACACATCTGTCAGATAGGCTAATGTGCCAAGATACTTCGTCTGCCATCATCATTCCTCTGCCAAAGAAGTCATCCCCAGTCACATGAAATGATTACCGACCCATCACACTCACACCAGTGGTGATGAAATGCTTTGAAAGGGTGGTCAAAGAGCATATATCATCTTGTCTGCCCTCATCTTTTGAGCCTTTACAATTTTCTTACTGACCAAATCACTCCACTGGAGATGCTATATCCTTGGCACTACATCACACCTTGAACCATCTTGAAGACAAAAAAATGTTTACGTACGTATGCTGTTCATAGCCTTCAGCACTGTAATACCACAGCAGTAATACCACAGCAGCTGTTGTCTAAACTAAGTCAACTAGGCATAGACAGGCCCCAAACCATTTGAGATGACAAGAACCACTCATAATGCATTGCTTGAACACAGGGGTCCCAAAGGTTGCATACTAAGTCCATTTCTGTTCACAATACTGACCCATGACTGCTCTGAAAAACATCAGACAAATCGCATCATCAAGTTTGCTAATGATACCACGGTGATCGGCCTCATCAGAAATCACAAAAAGGAGGCATACAGGGAGGAAGTGAACCAACTAGCATGATGGTGCACTGACAACAATCTAGCACTAAATGTTGACAAAACAAAATAAATCATTGTTGACTTCATAAGGAAGCTAGGGTCCCATGCACCCATCAGCATCAGTGGTACAGCAGAGGAAAGGGTAAAAAGCAGCAAATTCTTAGGGGTGCATATCTCAGATGTCCTAAGCTGGGCAGCAAACACCTCCAGCCTTGTAAAGAGAGCCCAACAACATCTCCACTTCCTCCAGAGGCTACACAGAGTGAACCTCTCCTCCCACATTCTCATGACCTTCTACAGGGCCATGAGTGAAAGCATACTGACTAACAACATCACAGTCTGGTATGGAAACTGCTCATATGCAGATCACAAGACATTAGAGATGGTTGTAAAGCAGGTCAGGAAAATCACAGGATCAAACCCCCAGTCCTTACAGGACCTTTCCTCTTACAGATGCTATGACAGGGTTGTGAAACTGACAAAGGACAAGTATCATCCCACACATGGAATGTTCCACTTCCTGTCTTCAGGGAAATGATATTGAAGCATCAGGTGTCGAACATCAAGATTCAGGAACAGTTTCTTTTCACAAGTGATCAGACTGTTGAACGACTAACCTTAATGTCAACACTCCCTCAATTCGTGAGAACACCATAAGTGCAATATGATTGTCTTTACTGTCATTAAATTATTCTAGTTACCTAAGTTATGCAATCTGAATTAAATTATTACTTGCACAAGTACTGGAACTGCAAATTATGCTATCCTATCTTAAAAATAGTGGTGGGTAAGTTATCTACGTGTGTATTTATATCTGTACTGTCTAGAATTTCTTTCATTGTATGCTTCCTTCAGCCTCTTGTGAAAACTGTTTTTCAATGCACACGAGCCTGAAGGAACGAAATTTCATCCAGTGGTACATTTCATTTGTTGAGCTGAATGACAGTAAAGTTTACTTTGACTTTGACTTTAAATTGATCTGTTACTGTTGTTCTCTTTAACTAGTGCCGCAACCAAAACAGGCACACATGATAATGAAAGAAAATAAAATGCTTTGGATTGCATCAGGTCTAACACGCATCTTATTCCAGCTGGCCCAGTCTCACATACTTGATATTTATCTGCTGCCTGCCTCCCCCACAATATGCAGGATTTCCCTGGATACCACCTGTACCCACCAGTCCAATAGCCCCTTTTCTTTTTCTTGTCTAGGAATCTTCTCCACAATCTTCTTCCACAATTCTAAGGCCACATTACTCTTCCTCGTCTTCCTCAGGAAAAACTCTTCCAACACAACCAGGCCACAAGTCTTTCTTATAACTTCACTGTCATTTGAGAGGAGGCACCTTGGAAGTGGATGACATGATGGTAAGGAAGAGGCTGGACATCCTGTGTATCGAGGAGACAAGATGGAGAGGCAGTGCCCCAAAGCCACTTGGTTTGGGATCCAGAGTTTATTACTCAGGAGGACAGGCTAGAAGTGGTGTGGGAATTGTGGTGAGGGAGAGTCTTCCAAGGCATGTCATCAGAATTAGTGACAGACTCGTGGCAGTCAGGCAGCCAGCCTAATGATAGGGCAGTATTCATAATCACAGCCTATGCCTCACAGCAGGGTTGTGATAGTGAGGAAAAGAGTGCATTCAGACAGCAGTTGCAGTACCTACTAAACAAAGCAGGACAACATGAATTGGTGTTAATAATAGGTGACTTGAATGTACATATCGGGACAGAAATTACAGGATATGAGGACATTGCAGTACATTTTCTTACTTACATCCTGTAGTATAGTTCCAATACTGTAATACTACTTGTTTTCCATAAATTATTCAAATATATTTATTTCATTCCTTGTTAAATACACATGACCTAATATCACTATGTGTCCAAAATTTAGCTTTTTTCTTTATTTAATATCAGACTCATTTTCTGTATCTGTTTTTTACTTCTAGCATTCATTTTTTACCTCTAGTACATCTGCATAAGCCACTGGGCTTTAGAGAATGGGCGACCTGTACATTACCATTCTGACTGGATGCCATGAAGCTTGGATATTTGAAAAGCAAATGGCTCACTAACTGGAAACAAACCACCAAAGGCTGCACAAAATTGAAAACCACGACAAAGGATAAAACCAAAAATGTTTAGTATGTTAAGAGCTTTCATTCCAAATAAAATGAAACTTCATCAGAACCTGTACATCACCACTCTGATTGGACAGCAAACATGCTCTAGAAGTGTGTAATATACAGGTAATACCCAATGAAAAACAAGTCTGCTGCTTCACAGCAGCATATTAATCTGCCATGAAGCTTGGACGTTTGAAAAACAAATAGCTTACTAAGCAGTGCTTGCTGATAAACGAGTTTAAAATTAAAATAAAAGCTAAGTAAAAACAAAGAAAGCAAATGCCTGTGTGTGTGTGTGTGTGTGTGTGTGTGTGTGTGCCTGTGTTTTTGAATGTGTGTGCTTTTCTTTGTTAATGTATGTGTGTCTATATC
>NW_025055282.1:0-8472 GCF_019279795.1 Protopterus annectens
TGGCACTGACTGTGTTATCAGCAACCATTTCTGCTGGGCATTGCAGGGCTCATTTATTTCTATGTTGTATTGACAAGCATGTAAATGTTGTGCAACACATTGGACTGTGGGTGTCCTGATGTGGGACATGCTAGGAATGCAACAGATAGAGCTACTAAGTCATTATTATAGGAGGTGTATTTGCAGGATGCATGTGCATGCATACGGTGTGTTACACAGGATTGGCATGGACATGTGTGTTTGGATGTCTGTGGCGTGTGACGCTGGCCTGTCTGTCATGAGTTTGTAAGTGTCAATCTGCATTGACCTGGCAGTACTTCAGCACACAGAATAGGGTTGATGATAACCATGCCATGTGTAGGTGCCACACCTATGGGAATTCTGCAACAGTCTGTGTAGTTGTCAGGTGTACCTGATATCATAGGCATCCTGTACATCCATCAGCATTTATTCAACTGTGTAGCAGGTCAGTGTCTGCATCACAGGCCCAAGTAGGCTATCATTTATGCCATTATATGTGGAAGCTATGTCACTGGGAATCGTGTTGTCTTGGTACAAACACCACTAATTCCCCAGAGGTGTGATGCCCTACTGGTGTAGTGCACTGAGCTTTGGCTCAGATGTTTCAGGTTTCTATGGTTGGTGGAGGTGTATGTTATCCCTTTTGTTACATCATTGTGACTTGGGTATATGTGCAGGAACAGGGGTAAATTCCTACAGCTTAGTTGTCATAGTGGTGTGTTGCTAACTCTGGTTCAGAGGGTCCTGGAGTTAATACCTGGTAGGGGTGTACTTGTTCCCTTAATGCTACTTAATTGTACTGCAAGTTGTAATTTAAAAATTAACACTAAATATCCACAGCTGATTTGGCCTAGTGGTGCATTGCTCTGTCTTTGATGCAGAGGATCTTGAGTTCAGTACTTGATAGGGGGATTTTTTTCCCTAATGTTACATCACTGCACTGCATAATATATTTTAAAATAAACACTAAATACCCACAGCTGATTTGACATAGTGACGCAATGCTCTGACTTTGTTGCAGAGGATCTTGAGTTCAGTACTTGATAGGGGGATTTTTTTCCTAATGTTACATCACTGCACTGCATGATATAGTTTAAAATAAACACTAAATGCCCACAACTGATATGGCACATCAGTGCAGTGCTCTGACTTTGGTGCAGAGGGCCCTGGGTTTGAGACTTGCCAGATCTGGCTATTTTGTTGCTGGCGTTAGCTTCGCATAGCAAGCTAAGTACTGCTTAGATATGTACAACAGTATTGTAACTTATTGTTCGGTAATGTTATTTCATTCTTAGGTGCATCTATTTTATTGTACTTATCTCCTAAATGTATGCATTTAACTACATTATCTGTTCCTGTAACGTTAATAGTTTTGGATGTGTGTGTAACTGGGGCTTTTATACTCCACTGCAAATGAGCTTCTGGTCAAGCTGGACCACCACAGTTAACATATTGTAATATATACAAAACAAATAAAAACATTTACAACATTTCCCTATAATGTGTAAAAAGCTGAATGGGCACGATTCACTGTTGCACCTAATGTACAAGTGCAGGTGCCCTAACCATTCAGCCAGTGAGGATCTGGTAGACTGCTGTATATACCTCGTATTTCATTTAAGCAGTGCTGAGCACCATGCCATGCTGTGCAAAACGGCACAGCTATGCTTAAATTTGACCTTTTCCATGAATATTAAATGCACCTGGTTTATATTTCTTGAGGTATGGCATGTGTTCCTTGCAAATGTCAGTAACTACATCAGTAAATAAAATTAATATTAATATAAAAATGTAAAATTAACATTGATATAAACATGCTTTCCAATGGAGATGCTGAATGGCCTGTCTTGGTATTAGGCTATAATGCCAACCCTCTACCCAGTGTCCTACATACTCCTCAGGAATTATGTCACTTTCAATGGCACTTCATCATGAAGTCCACAGACCCCACATTTACTTTCCAACACTTCCTGCTGCTTCACAGAAATACGCTGCTCCACTGTGGTAACACACACACACTCAATCAGGTGAGTGACCTGAGCTGTCTTGTGGACAGCTTACATGTATGTCGCACACAGGCAATCTGCGGTTGAATGGGCACCCTCTCCACAGGCAGGGTAGCTACCTAAACTTTTGCAGCCGTAACCTGGTCAACTGGATGATTAACAGCACATACACCCTTGGGATAACCACCTGTGTCGCTGTTGGATGGAGACATCAGCTGCTGCCTTGCATACACACATGCTAACTTATGTCCTAGGCATATGTGCGCTCGTGGCCCATAGCCTAATAACCTGAGATAGTACCCAGGACTACCAGACATGGCCTGACTGCTGTGACAGACTGTGTTATGTGTCCACAGACATCACTGCCCTTAAACACTGGATGTCCCCTATGGGCAGCGTTACTGTAACATGTCATCCAGCGTACATCTGACAAATAGGTGAGTGCTACTACAGGTGCATGTCACCATTCCAGGAACATTTGGGGTATACACTAACAGAGAGCAGTGCATATGTGGTGTAGGGTGACCTCCTCATAGGTGTCTGACATCTGCGGTGCCCAGATTTTTGCAAAATGGGTACATGTGCCTCATAGATGTAGATGCCCTGCCAAACAAATGTGTATTCTCACACACCAGGTGGAAAATACATGATGGTTGTCCACAGAGTTTGGGAAATGTGTCTGTGAAATGCCAGACTTCTGGGACACAGTAACGGTACATGAATATCTGGTACTGTATCCATTCCCTTATGTATGCACTGCTGCTTAGCCAGAGCCAGCATCCCCCCACTGTTAGTACCTATAACCTGCTGTCCTGCTGGAGGGGCTCACCAAGTATGCTAGCCGTAGGTGTCAGGCATTCAGATACAAGTGGTGGAGTACACACTAAGCTACCCAGAATATGTCAGGAATGGTCATGGAGACCGGGACAATCTGTGAAATAATCCTGCATGACATTGGCAGACTGAGATGGGCTCAAGGATGGTACATGATGTGATATTCCAGCTGTATCCAACAGTACATACTGTTAGTGTGATGCCCCTGCACTAGCCCAGTAATCAAGGGGCCTCGGTCCTCACTACTACCACCAGTGAGGGACTTGCACAATGGGAGGATGACAAATACACACACAGTAAAGCACAATTACCCTTCAGAGCACACAGATATCACAGTCAGTCTGGGGCTGGTTTCTCCCTCTCCCTCCAGATCCCCAATAAGGCTCCCCACTGGCACAGCTGTATGGTTAACATCTCAGCAGAGCACCCAAGCAAAAACATCTATCACCCTCTCTGTTATTTCAGCCACCTGTAGGCACATTTGTCCCTACCCCAGAAAAAGCGTGACCTGCGCACGCACTTTGAGATTTGATTCATGAATCACACACACTCATACTCCTGGAAAAGGCCGGCACAGGTTTAGCAGCTATGGCCTCTTTTGCCCGCACTTAAAGGTAGTTCTGACTGCCACAATCCAGCTCTTTATCAGCTACTGTAAGGCCCTTACAAAAGGGGGACGAATCCTACTGTATTGATGTGCCCTGTCCATGAAATGGAAATTGGTAGTGTGTATTAGGGCCAAGACTGAGGGCCTAGTGTGGAGTGGGCTATACAGTGTCATCAAATACACATGCAAGTACAATAAGAGCTTATTTAGTTCTATACAGACCAGACACAACTGCAAGGTTTATCTATGTTTAATAATAACTAACAAAGGAACAAGACAATACTCAGTCAATACAGTAACTACAGAGTTTGGTTCGAGACTCGCAGGGAAGGGCAATTTCCAAAAACAACATTTGCAGGACAATCTGAAATAATTACGAAGAAGCAAAACATCTTTGACGTAATAGGTTCATACCAGGATGATACCTAGGCTATTGGTTGAGGAGGCCCTTATAGGACTGTCCAAGACTTTTGCGCCATGTTCCTTCAAAGTCAGCACACCTATTATCCCCTGTCCAGCTTGAAAGGGACACCTTGCGGGTGTGGGATCCAGGAGGAGGATGTATGTTTTCTTGTTTCACATCCAGGTCGTCCAGGTTCCTCTTAAAGAGGCCTAGAGAGGAATTACTTTGCATGACATGGAGGGACTCTATTCCACAGTCAGCTGTGTGCTTTGGGACACTGGAAGTCACATCCACTGCAATTCAAGTTCTGTTCAGCTGTCACGAAGATTTGGGTTTAGAGGCCTTGCCGGCAGGTTGTAAGTTTGATTTGACTTGTATGGATGTACAGCTGCTCCATTCAAGGGCACTGGATCGGACATATGTGCCTTGTATACCAGACACAGAACCACCTCTGAGAAGTCTGTGAGACTGTGAGGTAGAGGAGGACTGGGATTTTAACCTATCTGCCTATAGGATAGTTGTTTTAGGACCTGAATTTTTCCTGGTCAGGACACCTCTGTGAGATACTCTCCACCGTTGCATGTGCATGGCAAGGTGTACATGCCAAAGGGAACATTGTGCCTTTCAATAATGTGTGTCTGATAAGAGAGGAGTACAGGAGGAGGGAGTTGTATGAACTCCTTGTTCCTGGATGACTTTATACCTATTGATTTATGAGTTGGGCCATGTAGACAGCCTTCTGGCGGTACCATGGAGCCAGGTGATGCGTTAGATAAAGATCAATGTTGCTGTCCTTACCATGGGTTCCCATATCCCTAAACTGGCGACTGATTGCATGCGCAGTAGTACATTTGTTGTTGAAATGTCCATAAGTGTGGGGACTGACAATTTCCCCAAAGGGGATAATGATGTTTTTCACTGGCATTCATTTTGAGGAATTTATGCATCTGGCACCAGTCATGTGATTTTGGGTAGGAGGCTCTCTTGGAGAATTTTCACATCACTGAGGGGGAATGTAACACAGCACCCAGCTTGCACGTCATCTACTCCCACTTGGTCAATATTACAGACCACAGTTGGCTGTGGCTTTTCACTATCGAACAAAGTATATGTCAAGAGCAGTAGAGGCAGCCCCCAAGACTGATCGCTGATGTACACACCACTTGTTATGCCGGTCTACTGCTAGAAAGTGGCTTCCCATACTTTTTGGATTGAGTGGGTTCTATCAGTGAGGAGCCCAGTTACCTACCCATCTGGTAACATATGAGGCTGATACCTAGCTGGGGAGGGTTTATGTATTATGTCTGAGAGGTGTATTGGAATAATTAATGAAAGGCTTTGGCTAGGTCCAAGGTATGCACTGTCTTTCCCTTGTCCATAGCTTTGTGAGTGACTGTTTTGAAGAAGTCAGACATGTTTAAAAGCCATGATCTCCCTTTGACAAAAACAAACTGTGTGGGGTGCAGCATTTAGAGGTTGCTGGTGTTCTTGTTTGTAAGGTTAATGATAGCACATTCCATGGCCTTGCAGTTGGAGGGGGTGAGTTAGGCTGAAGCTGCCAGGACTATGTTACCTGGGTCAGTGGATGCTTCACTATTTGTGCCAGTGGGGGACCAGACAGGGCTGTCCTCCATGCAGCTGGGATGAATCCATTGCTTGGGCTGTGGTGGTTGAATAGGGAGTCTAATGGAGCTGAGAGCTCATGCCTGAGTTCATGTAGGGTACAGGCAGGGATGTTATTGGTCCCATGGAGACTTTATTTTTTGCCTTGGAGAGGGCATTAAGGTCATGCTCCATGATGATGATGGGAGGGTGCAGGTGCCGGAGACGTCCTGGTATATTGATGAGCAACGCGCGCCTGGTAAGGGCATTTCACTGAACCTGTCTTCCAGCAGGTTGGCCATGTCCATGATGTTTGTGTATGTGGTGTTATTGGCCACCACTTTAGAGCAGATTTGGGTATTTGCGTGACACGCCTGTGAAGAGGCGTTGTCCCTGTGGATGTGGACAATTTGGAGCTTCGTGTATTGTATATAGGATTTTCAGTGACATATTATTTGTTCAGTAAGGGAGACAACTCAGAAAAACTTGTGCTCGCTTCTTGGCTGTGGACAACAATTATCTCTATTTCTATGATAGACTTTGCATTGCTGCCATACATCCACCCGAAGACGGGTTTGCCTTCCTTGAGGGAAGTTTGAGTACTTTCAAGTATTTCGGAGTCCGCCCTGGTTATGTAGATGCTCATATATATATATTTCGTGTAGGCTTGAACATTAATGTTGCAGCTATGAAGGGTGGCTGTGCAGCTCATATACCGCACAGCTACAAGGGGAATGTGTGGCCCAGTCAGCTTTGGACAGCATGTATTTTTTTAGTTTGGAAGGCAGCGTGGGGGTCATGAGGATATAAGGCTTCAAAGAGAAGTGATCACTTATGGGTATCTGCAGGAGGATGACACGCAAAATTACAGTAATACTATTTGGTTAAGACCAGGTACATTGAGATTGTGGAGCCAGCTGATCCAATGCATTGCCATTGATGATCGTGGAATCTCGGCATTGCCTTTGGGCTAGGTCCTGCACTTCCTATATTGTGAGGTCTGGTAGTTAGTCACCCAGAATCCAAGGTAGAGGGTTATCTTGATGAGTTGTTGATAGTAAGTCCAGATGGAGTGGGTGTCCTGGGTGCTTGGTTGCGGGGGTCTGTAGCGCTATGAGTGAATATGTATGTGTTTTGTCAACAGTTAGCTGTACTTGCGAGGAGAATGTCTCCTGTCGTCATACTGTTTTGACCAACCTGTAAGGTGTGTGTATGTCTTTTGATAAATATGTTGGAGCACCTCCTTTTGGTTTTGGCTTTATATCATTTTGCTAATGCAAGAAATATGGTAGGATGGGTAAGGTTGTGAATTACTTTCACACACTAACTTTCAACAAGGTTCTGATGACGCTGCACAAATATCGCATCCTCCAGCGGTGTGCGAAATGCTTACCGGTGAGAGTACACAGTTTCATGCTAAACTGCATTTAGCAGCACTTGACTATTTCATTTTGCTGCCGGGAGAGCTATTTACATGTTGTATGTGTGTGTGTGATGATGACTTTTGGATTAAAGGCACTATGGGAAGAGCATTGCGGGCTAAAGTATATGAGGAGATGAAGAGGCCATCGCTGACAAAGCATCATGAGGTCTGTGTAATCATGTAGCAGACGCTGAAGTAGCTTAAGGATCCCTGGAGTTCTTAGCATTTTTTCCGCATGTGTGTTCTTGGTGGTAGTAGTAGATGATGGCTGTCTGTGTACATCAGGCAGTTGCTCGGTGTCAAAAGATCATGAGGTTGCATCTGTCTGTGGGGACGGGGGTCAAAGGGATGATAGTAAGGCGATTATCTGAGGAAAATACCTATAGGTGTGAGTATGTGGATAAACTCAGTATTACCTGCAGTAGCTGCGGGCAGGGGCTTCACTGCACAGGGTGCTGGTGTCAGGAAAAAAAGGTGGTCTCAAAGGGGTTAGGCAGTGGTGGTGTTATAAAAGGCAAACAAAGCACAAAAACCCGATTTTTAAATATTACAAGAGAAAACAAGCCAAAATGTGTAATAATAAGGGCGAGCGAAGCAACCTTGCTGTTCCTGAAGGCTTGGCTCTGCCGAGATAATAGTTCAAACGGTTTACTTACTTACCGTGCGGAAGGTGGCAGCACAAGATGGTGAGCGAAAGGAACACAGGAATCACACACAAAGCGGCTGGCACGAAAAGCAAAACCTGTAACTTCTTATAGACTATGCTTAAAAGATATTTCAACTCTGCTTGGAGTCAATTTTAACACAGAACAGATACACACTTAAAACTTGGTAGCAAGAGCAAAACTTGGTTATACTTAATTAAGAAACAATAAAAATCTCAAAGAGTGAGCCTGTTCCAGTGGTCTTCAATCGAACATGTTCTAACACTCACTGGGTTTGGAATCTCCTCTCCAAGAGATGTGGCCTGGATTGGCGGGTGCTCATGTTATACAGAGCAAAGCTAGATTCAGCGAAGGTCGAGATCTAGTGCTTCAACGACAAGATTGCCTGTTCAGAAGAGGCTTGGGTGCAAATGAAAACCGGGCCCGGCAAGCCTTTTAACCAGCTTCCCGGGTCTACCTACTCCTCCCACAGAGAGTGTGAACCACAAACACCTTCTTAATGTGTAGCAGCACACGAAGCCCAAAAATTAAACCAAAGAGGAGAAACACAGGAATGTCAGTTACAATTACAATCGAGGGCTACCCAACAAACGGTAATGGTGCAGAGACAAAACGGCTGAGGTATTTGCTGCAGAACGGGCAGCAAGGCAAAATAAACTATTGTAAGTAGAGGCTGCTTACAAATACAGTAGAATTATTTTAATACCTTATGTGGATGTGAAAGGATGAAGCCACAATGGTAATTTGTTTGGGCAGTAAAAGGGGCTCCCAAATGCTTTCTCTCTCTACTCAGTAAGAATAAGAGTATTGGGATGGTATACGGGAGGAGTGTCCAAAATGAGACTTATAGTAGGGGGTTGCAACTCAAAAGACACCAAATTTAAGAACACAAGGACTGGGCGAGTGGGAGG
>NW_025055283.1:0-8570 GCF_019279795.1 Protopterus annectens
GGAAATGCAATTTTGATCAAAGAGGGCTTCTTGCGAGGCCGCTTGAGTTACAGAGTTTCTGTGCATTCGAAGAAGCATGCTTGGTTAAAAGAACAGAGTTTACCTGATCACATGTTAAAGCAAAAATTATTGGATGCTCCATTATAGCATGATACTTTGTTTTTGCAGTGTTAAAGGCAGAGAGAGGTGTTAAAGAAAATGGAGGATAAAGCAAAGTCAATGCAGAGACAGTAAAAGGATTTCTTACCAGGTTCAGCCACCTAGATTTACATGCTTGGGAATTGGCCTTCTAAAAATTGGTCCTTTCCAGTGTGTCAGACAGGCCACAAAGGGCCAGATTACAGGCGCTCCAGGGCAGATTTCAGCCCCAAGACTCATACAGACATAAACAATACAGGTGCTTCCAGCCCCCAAAGCGCAGGAACAAATCACACAACCCCAAAAACAGTCCCAATGACTTTTTCCTGTACAAATGCCAAGCACTTACCTTTTGGCAGCACCCTTGAGAAAACTAGCACTTTTCTCACAAGGGTGCTTGGCACGCCAGTCACCCAGGACAAATGGGTACTGAATAATATTGTTTCTCAGGGTTTACAGGTTTACTTTCACACACCTACCAAGGCCAAAGGTATGCCAGACCTGCCACACAATCAATGGGCCAGAGCACAAAAATAAATTTCTGCTCTCATGGACATGAGGGGCTATTCAAAAAGTACCACCACAGCAAGAGCAGGAGAAAGGATTTTACTCAAGGCTTTTCTTGGTACCCAGAAAAGGAACCAGCCTGGAGACCAATACTGGACCTGTCTATTCTAAATACTTTCCTGGACGTTCCAAAATTCAAAATGTTGTACTTGCAGCAACTTCTACCCATGCTGGGCAAGAGAAGAGCTTGGCTAGTTTGGACCTCAAAGAGGCATACCTGCATGTTTGATCAGACAATCTTGCAGAAAGATACACTCAGATTCATAGCTGGCTCAATGCATTTACCAATTCTTTTACAATTGCCCTTTGGCTTATCTACTAGCATGGGGTCTTCACAAAATGCCTGGCACCAGTAATTGCATTTGCAGACAAAAGGGAATTCAAAATATATCCTACTTGGACGACTGCCTTATTCAAGCAGAGAGCAAGGACATTCTACTAAAGGCATCTGGCATTTTGTAAAAAGATTACTAATTTGCCCTGGGGTACACAGTAAATGAAAATAAATCAAAACTAGTGCCCTCTCAAGAGATAATATTCCTGGGTGCAAGCTTAAATACAGCTGCCCCAGATGGCTTATCTCCACGCCAGACAAACAAAAACCCAGCGCTGACTCATTACTTTCAAGCGATGTAGCAACTAGGGAGTCCCAGCTACCTGCAAGAAAAATTCTGCAGAACTTTGGAAGCTTCATGGCATCCCTACTTTAATTTCCATATGCAAGACTGCATATGAGGGAAGCTAATGGTATCTAAAAGTGACTGTTCATCGTGCATACAGCTGCAGTCATAACAGATGGGTTATCACTGCCGTCAGGTGGGTCCTCGGTCGGCCAATTCCAAAGTCTAGGTCCAGCGTCGGTTGTCTGTCATTAAGCTTCTTCCCTGGCGATCAGTCACGGCGAAGGGGGTCCCGAAACCAGCCCGGCGCCATCTTCTTCAGTCTTTCTTGCCACAGCGGTGCCCGAAGCTGAAGCAGTTAGCGAAGATGCCCGGTCGGCCAGCTCCTGCAAGATTTACAAAAAATATTTCAGCCGAGTCTTTTTGAAAGCTAAAATTACCCACGTTGAAACTTTTCTTACCCTCCACACCGATGTCAGACAAAATTAATAATACACATTTCATGTGGGAAGCAAATACGCGCGCCAAGGTTCCACTCTTTCCTGTATTCCTTGGCAGGCCCCAGACCACGGCGTCTCTGCCTGCCGTTTTTGTGCTAGATTCAACAAGCGCTGTTAGCGCGTCAGGCGGAGGCGGGTTAAGCCATCACTATTTTGGTAAAAAGATTTAATTATATTATGTCGTCGGATACTCCGACTCCAGTTTTGAGTAAAAGGCGCAAAGATAAGGACCGTAATCTGAGGTCCGCATGACTTCTACTGACACCACGCTAAGGCCGACTACCAGTTCCCCGGTTCTCAGCGGAGGTGCCTCGCCAACCCCACAATTACCACGATGACACTTCATTACCAGTGTCTTCTGTGTGCCCGAGTGCAGGCTTCCTCAGCCCCATTCCGACTACAGATACCGACACCACTCTTGGCGGAAACTGAGGTTTAGACAGGCCTGCCATTTCTCAAAGGTGTCTTCAGGTAACTTCCTCCTTCTCTATTAAAGGCTTTCACTGAAAATCTAAAGCTTCAACCGTGAAAACTAAAAAACAAGGACCACAGACCCCTCTCAAGGCCCCATTACTAAAAAACAGATGCTCAAAATGGCGCGAGGGATTTGAAGTTACTCTTATCAGGGGATGTCCTTCAAGGATGCCATCTGCAGTCTTTACAAATGGGTTGTCCTGTGGGTCAGGCAGCCAGCCTCGGTCGGCAGTTCCAAAGTCTGGGTCCGGCTTGGACTGGTGTCGCACTTCACCCGGCGTCATGCGAGCAGTCATTCGGTGCTAAAGGCATCAGCCGGCCGCCATTTTCACTCAGTCTTTCTTGCGGCGTGGTGCCCGAAGCAGAAGCTGTTTGCAAGTGCCCGGTCGGTCAGATCCAGAAGATTACTACTACCGAATACTGCGCCCGAAGACTTCTATAAAGCTAAGTACCCCGTTGGGGACTCTTTCTTGCCTCAACCCGATGTGGAAGAAAGTTAATAACTGTTTATCTTGTGGGAAACAAATACCTCATAAAGATTTCCACTCCTACTGCATACATTGTTTGAGGCCCAGACCACCACGTAGCAGCTTGTCTAGCCTGTGCTTCTTTAACGGCCCGGGCAGCTTAGGCGTCGCTCGGACTTCTGCTTTGAACAGATTTTTGACTCCGATTTTGCCTACATTATACCGTCAGATCCTCCGACTATGCAAATTACCAAAAAATGCAAAGAAAGGACCCGACACTCGCGGTCGCCCAGTTTCGGCCTTGAAACCCGGCGGTTAAGCAAACTCCCGCAGTGTCTCGGTTTCGGCGAAATCGAGCAAAGCGGTTCTTTTCTGCTGGCGACAACTTGCCTTCTACCGAGGCCTCTTCTAACCTGGTAGAAGCGGCTTCTGAAATCCAACCTTCTGTTGCGATTTCCAGGATTTATCAGTACTTCTATACCCCTAGATATTTCTACCCCTGCACGTGGAGCTGCTATAGGCCTCCTCCAGCTATGTCTATAAAGGCCTTTAACAGGGCTAAAGCTTGTAGCCAAAGCATCAAAACCTGTGCCTGCCAAGGCCCCTATATCTCACAGGCCCAGCACCAAGCTCTTGTATGCTTTCTTTGGCAGAGGATCTCATCTCTTTAATTAGGTGGAGCCCAGCCTCATCCAGACAGGGCCTCTCTCCCTCCTCCCAGAAAAGAGGTCTAGAGCAGAGCCCCCTGAGCAAGAAGTAGCCACTGGATGACTCCTCCTGATGGCTCAGATCATACAGATCCTCCTGAGGCTTCTTATTCTCACTTACGAGGAACTCTCTGATGCTGAAGGAGTCCATCCTTCAGCCTCTCTCTCCTCTGAGGAATTTTCCTTTGGGGAAACCTTGCATGCTATGAGGGAACAATTCCAGTGGCAGAGGCCAGGATTCCTCAGACTCTAGAAAAGGCTTAGGACCTTTCTACACTTGCCACAGCATAGGCCTTTAGCTATACCTCCAGTTCTATTTGTTGTTGTTGATGATGCATTTAATGATGCTTGCACTGCTCCTGATACTTTTACCTGCCAGCCCCTGCTAAGCCCGATGGTGCTACAGGGTCCCGGACACTCATCACCACTTATATAAAAGGCTCCTTTTTGCAGACCCAGAGACTATCTCCCAGGGCCTAAAGCTGTAGCAACTACTTCTTCTAAAAACCCCCTCCCTCTGGGAATCCAGGTCCTTAGAGGAGATGGGGTAAAAAGTTTACACCTCTGCTACTGTCAGCTAGAGCTTTGAACTGCCAATTTCATATGATTCAATATCAAGAGTTTATAGCTTGACCAGTTTGACTAAGCTGTCCTCAGAAGAATCTTTGAATGATATGTTCAAGAAATGTTGCACTTAACATGTACAACGGGTTAGTAACCATTCTTTAAAATGTGGCTATGATGCACTGGAACTTCTTTAGATCAGCCATGACTATGGGCGCAGTTATCAGGCATGCATGGTTAAAGAACGAGCATTACCGGAATAATGTCAAAACTAAGCTTTGGATGCACCTATGGACAGGGTCAATTTATTTGGTGCTCCCTTTGTGATGCTAAAAGATGGAAGAAAGCAAAATCTGTGCAAACAGTGAAAGATTTCTTACAAGTTCAACCTCAAGGTATAGCGAAGACTGGCCTCAAGAATTGGTCTTTCGGACTCTCTAAGGCACAAAGAGGCAGGTACAAGCTCTAAAGGCGAAACTAATCCAGGGGTGCCTACAAGAATTATGGTGGCAGGGGCCAACAACCAACGAGGCAGGATGCAGCCACCACCACTGCAACAACTCAATCACACAGTGACTTGGCGGTGCACGCCAACCAATTTCAACTAGAAGCACCCCCATAGGCGGAAAGTAACGTATTTACAAGAAAATGGCACTGCGGCCCACAAGAGAAAATGGATTTTGCAGACTATAGACAAAGGTTACAGGTTCCATTTCATACACACTACAGGAAAGAGGAATGCAAATCTACCTTCTCAAGGACGGCTCTAAAACAAATAACCTCAGTATGTAGTAGAGAGCTGTGGAAGAGGTACCATTTGTGGAACCCAGGGAAAAGGATTTTTACTCGATATTCCTGGTACCAAGAAAAACAAGACCTATTCTAGACCTGTCACTTCAACTTTGACTCCTCATTGTTCCAAAATTCAAAATGCGATGACCCTACAGCAGCTTCTTCCCATGCTGGGCAAGGTCTTGGCTGATAACTCTAGATCTCTCAGGGGCAGCCTGCACGTCCCCATAAGACCAATTTGCAGAAGATGCCTCAGTTTCTTGCAGGATCAGGCATTATCCAATTCTCAACGTACCCTTTGGCTTATCTACTGCGCCCAGAGTGTTCGCGAAATGCCTGGCATCAATACGCTCATTGCAGACTTCAGAATTCAGATATCTACCTGGATGACTGCCTGATACAGCCGGACAACAAAAAACAAACTAACAGAAGACTTGCACAGAGTCCCTGCAAGCCCTAGGATATACAGTCAATACAAAAAGTCAGGAGCTGATTCCATCCCAAAATAACCTTTCTGGGTGCAGAACTGGACACATCAAAATAATGGCATTCCTAACTTGCGAAAAGAAAAGGCAACTTCCTCTCTACTTCTTGGCATTAACAAAGCAGAAACCATCACTTTGCAAAGAAAAAGTGCTTCAAAAGCTCTAAACCATGGCACATCCTACATAATACTGATGCGTCATGTGCCAGGCTGCTGTAAAGGCAGCTACAGTGGTACCTAAAATTTGTGTTCCAGCACAAGCACAGCCCTAAACCAAAATTCCAATGATCCCATACCTGAAGCAGAGTTATGGTGAAACAAGGCCTGTCAATCAAACACAGGACTGCCCTGCAAAAAGTCAACCAAGACAAACCATCCACGACCAGATGCACTCAGACCTGGTTGGGGCACACATGATGGACAAGTGCGTTCAGGGCCTATGGACTCAAGACCAACAAATACATAAATCTAAAAGAAATGATGGCAGTAAAATTGTAATCCAGGCATTCAGACCTTTTCTCCAAGAAGGCCAGTTGATGATAGGACAGACAACACCACAGTTGTGGTACATCAACAAACAGGGAGGCACACTCATACCCTCTATGCCCGGCTGGCACAGGACCTATGGGATGTGGCTCTGAGCTACTAACATTTAGTTACAGGCAATTTATGCTTACAGGAAGGAAAACATTCAGCAGACATATTAAACAGAACTACAACAGTCTGCGAATGGATGCTGCATCCGGACATCTTCAAAACCATCACAAGAGAATGGGGTGTACCACAAATAGACTGTTTGCATCCTTTCAATCACCAGTTGAAGAAATTCTGCACAGGACTTACCACCCACTTGCTTGGAAGGTGGACTCCTATCCTTCAATTGGAAAAACCTGACAGCATCGCATTACTTCCTTTGATGCACAAGGTGCTACTCAAGATCAAGAAAGGCGTCCGAGATCATTCACATAGCTAGACTGGCAAGACGACATTGGTATCCACTGCTGAGGGAGCATGTCCGAGGACAAATATGGACTGCCCCTGATCCCATTAATGCTGACACAAGAGCAACTACAACATTCTGCATCCAAACCTAAAAACTCTGCAGCTAACTTTGCCTGGAACATTACATAACAGCAATTAACACAAATTTATCCCAAAGGGTTAAAGACATAATCCTGGGCTGTGTAGACCTTCAACAGAAAGGAGTATGCAGCAAAATGGAAAGATATCTCATCAGGTACTGCGAGGCAAGATGTGACACTGGTGAACATAGCCAGCATCACCAAGGTACTTGGCAGACTCACCGCTAAGCCTGTCTATTCCTCCATCAAGATACATGCCTCAGCTGTTTCAGCAGAATACAGCTTAGATCCTCCGCAATATTTCTCATCCTCTGCTCAGACAGTTTCTGAGAGGAATTAAATGTAAAACCTCCCAGGAAACCTCCATTACCGGGACTTGAACTTTGTGCTGAAAACTGACTCCTACCTCCTTTGAACCAGCAGCTACAGCAGAATTGTCTATCCTGGAGACTGCTTTCCTGCTGGCTATAACTTCGGCAAAGGAAGGGTCTCTGAACTACAAGCATTAATGGCGGTACAACCCTTCTGATCTTCCATCAAGATAGAGTGTCCCATGAGGACCAAATCCTACATTTATGTCTAAGGTGGTATCCAGGGGGTCTGCTTTAAATCAGGCTATCCACCTTCCTACATTCTTCCCCAATCCACAGAACAGGAGAAAAGCTCTTATACCCTGGATGTACACAGACAATTACGCTACTACCTGGACAGGACAAAAACAATAAGAAAACGACCCGGCTTCTGGTAGCATATGCAACAGGAAAGAAGGAAAACCAATTTCTAAACAGACAATCTCAAAATGGATAAAATTGCATTAGATTTTGTTACTCCTACCATGGAAAGAAACTCCAAGAGAACATCAGGCCTCACTCCACAAGGGCTACAGCACTATCACAGCTTTCTTCTGAGGGAGTAGCTGCAAGGACGTATAGAGGCTGCTAGCGGACCTCCGTGCATACATTTGCCAAACATTTATAACACCTCTATACTCTAGATCCCATTACTGGTTTTGCCACTGCTGTGTTGCAAGGATCCTGACTACACCATAATCTATTCTCATTTCCTCCTCCCCCTAGTTTAGCTATGGTATTCTACCCATTTTGTAAGACTGCAGATGCATCCTTGAAGGACATAGTACAGTTTTTAGCGCCTACCATAAATGTAGATGTCCGAGAGGAATGCATCTGCAATCAGGATTTTACCCTCCTTCCCTCTGAAATTTACTCTAGGGTGCCACCAATCTTCAATAGCAGGGAGGATCTATTATGGGTGTATTTGTTTTGTATATGTGTGTTTATTTTGTGTGTTTGCTCTCTACTATTTGGAGCTTTGGCATTTATCAAATTTAGCCATCCAAAGAGGGCAGCATGGCATCTGGGGCAAAAACACTTTGAGAAAATGGTCAGCTGATGCCTTTATACCCGAATGACTGCCGCAATGGCGGCGTCGGTGATGCGACACCAGCGAGCGGTTGAACTGGAATCCGGCCGACCGAGGGGCTGCCTGGCGACAGGACCATTTAGCAAAGACTGCAGATGCCGTTTCCTCTGGGACATCTACATTTATGGTGGGTACAAACTACTTTCTCAACCCCTCGGGACAAGGCCCAGATTGAGGAAGACTACCCTTCCTCAGATCAAGCCCTCTATTACCTCTGAACATTCTGAGGACGGGAATACCACATGTTCTCCTTTTGAAGACTCTGATGCAGAGAGTCTATTCCTCGATCTCCCACAGGACCTCTTTTTGGGGAAACCCTACATACTTTGAGGCAGCTTTCACTGGGAAGAGGCCAAGTTACTCAGATTACGGAAAAACAAGTTTCTCTTGCTCCCCAACATAGGCCTCTGGCTATCCCTCCTGTCTTGAATATATTAGATGATGTGTACACAGAAATACGACCTCAACCCAGATTTCTTTACCTCCAGCTCCTGTTAAACCAGACAGGTATTACCGGTTTCCTAGTTCACACCAGTTCCTATACAATATACTGCTAACCAGAAACTATTTCTGGGGTCCCCAGGGAATTAAGCCTCTGCTAAAAAACCCATTACCTTCAGAGAGAGATTCCAGAGCTTTAGAAAGGTGGAAAAGGTGTATACCTCGGCCACTTTAACCATGAGGGCATTAAACTGTCAGTTCCATATGTTGATATCAGCAGTTTTTGTTATCCAG
>NW_025055284.1:0-8364 GCF_019279795.1 Protopterus annectens
CTGGACATACATATGAGTTGAAGGTTGTATCATATCAATATAGGTTGTAGTGTATGGCATTGACAACAGCATGCAGTGCAGGTATATGTCATGTGGTGGTGAACTTCTGTGGGACTGAGCCAGTGAGGCCTGCAACAGCTATATGGCCTGAGACAGCATAATGCATTCTGCACAACACTGAGCAATATCATTATACAATGATATGTCTCACAACTGTTTCAAGTAATATTCCCACCATGAAAGGTGGGCAGTCTATGCCTACATGTGCATGTATATGTACAGCAATGGATGTTTAGAAGTGTGTGTATATAGATAAATAAAAATATAAATATATATATATATATATATATATATATGGTGTATATATATATATATATATATATATATATATATATATATATATATATATATATATATATATATATATATAATATATATATATATATATATATATATATATATATATATATATATATATATATATATATCTACATATCTATATATATATATATATATATATATATATATATATATATATATATATATATATATGTACAGAGGTATGTATAGATAGATAGATAGAGATATATAGATAGATAGATAGACTGACGTCCAGCTCACCAGGCTGAACAAGGAGAGGGTCACGGTGAGCAGCCTGTTGGGATCTAGGATCCGCCATACAAAGCACTCAGGTCACTCCAAGGCAGTACAAATATGACTCAGTCATTGTCCATGCTGGTGTGAATGACCTGAGACCTCCCTGGACTACATGAAAAGAGACATAAGGGCTCCTGAGCATGTAGCCCAGGCATGACCCTGACCTTGAGTAGCATCTTACCCTCACCAAGAATGATGCCACAATATGAAGACAAGATGATCGAATTTCAACAATTGGCTTAAGTACCGAATTGTCATTCAAAGGGGATCAATGCCTGTCAGCTTGGATTTTCGACAAGCCCACGATGCTTACTGGGGTGACGCACCTGTCACCCTAGGCTTTGGATATTGGCAAAGGCTCTTGCTACCCCATGGTGCCTTTTTGGGCAGACTCAAAAAGACAACCCCCACCTCCATAGGTATCTGGGGATAGAAACCTAGGAAGCGTACTGCTGTGCAGTCTGCACCTCAGATATGCCTTTTCAGAAGCTCTCCTTAGCATGGAGAACATGATATCTGTGCAGTAACAGAGCTAGTTCCAGGGCTCGAGAGCACCCCAGCACTACCAGGTTGTACCTCATACCATGCTTTTGACCCCAAAAGACAGACACAAAAAGGAGGAGGAGTATGATGTTCATCAAAAGATACCCACACCTCAGGTTGGTAGCAACCTGAAGCATCAGAGACTATCCATGTGCAACTAACGAAGTGGTGAAACTGCCTTTCAGTTCATAGCCTGCTACAGACCACCCTTCAAACCCAGGAACCACACCTCGGCTTCCTGAGGCACTGGAAAATATGAGGTCCTCCAAACACCATTATATTGGGTGACTTCAACTACGAAAACACGGGCGGGGCATTACTCTAGCTCCAGCACCAACCCAAAGGTTTCCTACGGTATAAAACTCCAAATGCTATGGAACAACATTTCCCCTCCCACAAGAGGCTTATAGGACTGATCATCACCAACATGGGACTCTATGCTCAGACTAGAAATTATATCCCTCACTGGTAGATCAGAACCATAAACTAATCTCATAAGGATATTCACATCCAGACCCCACCTACCTAAACTACAGTAGAAAAACTTCTCTAAACCGTTCACCTCCCTCCAAAACCAGTGGAATCCTTCAAAGCCCCGGGCCTGTAAAAATCGGCCCCAGACGCGGGAATTCTTTTACTAAATGCATTCTATAGACACCTTCAAAGTCATGAATCATCTTGATCCCAAATAAAACCAAGACCCAATCCTCCAAAGGCAGGCGTGCCTGTCTAGGTAGTTTACAACCATAAGCTTGACTGTACAATATAAGGAGGAAGCTACTAAATGATGAGCAAAATCCCAAAGGGAAGGCATCGCGATCAGTATTAGCAAAACTACGGGCACTCATAAAATTGTCTGGTAACCCGAGAGAAAAAATTGCTGGGACACTAAGGATAATCACAAGGCTTTCTTTTAGTTATGGCATTGGAACCTGGGTGGTATTCCCAGATATATAAAATTGGTCCAAAATGACAAAAAATACTGCGGACCCACACCAGACATTGCCAATATCCCTAGCCCCAGCAGGTTGGCATGACCCCCTCACACACCAAAGAGGCAAATATCTATCCCAGCAAGAATTACCTTTATTTATCTCAAGATGCTCAGGTAGAGCCGCCCTCTCAAAGCAAAAACACAGCAGTAGGACCAGGCGATTGTCCCGGGCTGCGTCCTACATGAACTCCAAGAAGAGCTAAGCAAACGCAAAACTGCAAACAATCTCAGCCTTACTACAGGATAGCCTTGTCCAAAAGTGGCGCCCAGCAACAGTGGTCCCTCTCCATAAAGGTGGTGCCTCGCGGATCCTGGAAACTATACACATAAGCCTGGCAGCTTGGTCTGCAAAGCTATGGAGGAAAGGATCATCATGGACCTCATAAATAAAGATGTTGAGGATTCCCCAGACACTGGATCTGATTTAGAAGCGCAGGGGCGGTCTGCCTCTTAAACCTGGTTGATTTCTTTGGAAACAGTCACCAGGCCATTGACAAGGGAAGGTGGTCCACACAGCCTACTGGACCTCACAAAAGCCTTCTGATACAATACTTGCACTTTTCGGGCATTATAGATAAAAAGCTTACCAGCTTCAAATATAAACCTATATCACTAGATGGATTGCAAACTGGCTCAGGACAGAACCCACATGGTTAGAATTGCTGGAGCCATGCCCAGACTCCAAACCAGTTACAAATTGGTGTCCCTAAAGGCTCAGTCCTGGGACCTCTCTTGTTCGAGTATATATTTCTCGGAGGTACAGGCCAACACTGGAAGGACTGTGGCTGGGACCAAGTTATGCATGATGATCAGACTACCACCAAACTGCGTTACCTGGCAATCAAAACTCTCCAGCTGACACAAAGGCATCCTCCAAAAGGGCCTCATGCAGAAACAGACAACTGGGCACTTTGAGTCATGGCCTCCAAGCTAAATGCTGCAAAAAGTGCATAGTCATCCCCTTTAGCAAAGTCATCAAAGTGCCCACAATAAATTACCTTTACATAGGTGGTAATCCATTAAGTACAGAAGAAGTGATTAGGGACCTGGGGACCCAAGTTGATAGCAATCTCTCATTTGACAAACCACACGTGGCCAAAAGTGGTTAGAAAAACATTTTATATATGCCCAAACTAATCATGAGGATCTACATCTGATCGGGAGGTCATCAGGCTTCACTTATCCATCATCAGTCCCATACTGAGCAGCAATGCCCTTTTGGATGTGTACTCAACAGACACCTGCAGCAAACTGAAAGACCCCAAAAGTACCCTCACCAAGAGGATCAAAGGGCTCAAAGAGATGCCATATGCCGGTTAAAGAAACTCCAGCTCTACTCAGTGGCATACTGCCTGTTCAGAGGATCTGTGCCTGGCATATAAAGCTTGTACTTGTAGTTTATTGGTCGTTTTGGGCCAGTTCAGCTTCTTTCAGCCCTGATATAAAAAGCGCTGCTTTTTTGGCTTACCTACTCAGCACAGATCCTCGTGGTGGCCAGCAGAATAATCAAGCTTCAGAGAGCTAAAAGTGACTTTACCTGATTTAAGTATATGTTTTGTGGCTTTCCACTTCTATTTATCTAGCAACTGTATTTCTCCTGCTTGTTGATACATTGTTATTGTTTATTCTGCATTCACTTTCATATTGCACTTGTTTCTCAGTTTACTACATTTAAAATCTGTAACTGTTGCAATTTGTTTGTGTAGGCTGTGATAGCTGATTTATAGCATTTATAAGTGTTTACTGTATCTGTTTCTGTTTTTTTTCTGAAAAAAAAAAAAAATCTCTTGTTTTCCTTGAGCTAGAATAGTGGTTCAGAGCTTGCTGATCACTGGGCTTAGTTTGCAGTTCCCGTTACTGTTCCTTTTCCTAATTTGGAGAGGAAGTTCCCTTGCTTACCAGTGTAGTGGGAAGCATTGAGCTGCCTGTTGGTCCAGTTTTGTGAGGTTTCAGCCAGCAACTTGTAGTTTATTGGTCGTTTTGGGCCAGTTCTTCAGCCCCTGATATAAAAAGCTATGCGTTTGCGGTTTAGCTGATTTAGTCGATTTAGTGCGGAGCTGCTACCGTTACACACTAGGTCAGCGCCGGTTAAGCAGATTTAAACTACTAGGCTACCTAAAGTCCACTCTTCAAATTTTCCCTTAAAACTACCTTCCTCGAACTATACTACTGATCTAATCAGCATATCCTATAACTAAATAGATCATCTCTACCTGACTCTGAGTAGCCTATTCTGTATCTGTCAAACCTAGCACTTGCTCCTACATTACTTTTCACAGAGATACAGCACTCTTGTTATAGATAGTACCCCAAAAAGGTGAAACCCATTTCTCGGACACCCACATTCCCCGGAATCTCTTTTTAAAGTTTTTTTGTCTATTCCTTCTAGCATGTCGAGGGATCAGTTGCTAGTATCCTCTCCTGCTCAGCTGGTGAACCTGGGAATATTGAGGCAATGTTACAATTGCCTCATGTACACAGACAACCCTCTCCTCCTCCCACAAAACACAAATACATGCGAGAGATGCAACTATACGGCCAAACTGGAGGCTGAGCTCTCTCAACTTAGGACTGGCAAGACCAGACAGGAGGAGAAGGTTACCACACACTATAGACCCAGTCTCACATAGTACCATCACAACCTCAAATCATACACATAAACACACAAAGACATACTCGGAGGCTCTGATCAGAAATCTACCAAAACAGCAGAGGCCACCAAAGCAGACACCCAAACAACCACCACCTCAGAACACAACACCTGCAACACATAGACCTCACAGTCAGAGTGTCAAACAGTCACAGCCCTTAACAAACACAATGCCAGACACACTGGTCATTGATGACTCCATAGTCAGACACACTGACGTCCGCTCACCAGACTGAGTAAGGAGAGACTTACAGTAAGCTGCCTGTCGCGCGCTAGAATCCCCCACATAACGCAAGCACTCAGGTCTCTCAACAGCAGCTACAAACGCCTCAGTCATTGTCCACGCTGGTGTACACGACCTGAGATGTACCTCCTTGGAGTACATGAAAAGAGAGATTGAGGAGCTCTCTGATTATGTAGCCCAGGCAGGTATGACCCTGACCTTGAGCAGTATCCTACCTTCAGCAAGAATGATGCCACAGAGAGGCAAGATGATCAGCTTTTAATAAATGGCTTAAACTCTAGTGTCATTCGGGGGGATCCTAATGTTATCTGCCTGGGGATGATATGCTGGACAAGCCACTGCCAGCCAAAAGGACGCGGCTTGCACCTGTCACCCCCTTGGGATTCCGTGATATTGGCAAAGGCTCTGCCACCTCCTGCATAGTGCCTTTTAGGCAAGGCTCAAATTCTAAACCACCACCCTAGAACACAAAAAAGGAAAATCCAAGGGTAATGCTGTCGCCAGTGCCAGGTCTAAATTCAAATGCACGTGACTGGTACCTCAGTAGCGGGAGTGTTCATCGATGTCTGTGCAGGACAGAAACCTTGTCTGCTGCCCGGAGAGTACCCCAGTACTATCAGGTTTTACTCTTATCGGGCGCGCTCCGCCCCAAAATCCGGACAATAATTAAGAAAGGGAGGGGTATCCATATTCATCAAAGACAAATCATACACTCTCAAGACTGGTGGCAACGCATCATGCATCGGGATACCATCCAGGTGCAATTAACTTATAAAAAGACTTCACAGTAAAATTTGTAGTGCTGTTACAGGCCACCCTCAGCCAAACTCAGGAACCTCACATGGTCTTCCTGAAAACACTGCTGCTAGGAGGATAAAATGTATCACCAAACACCCATCATACTACGGTGACTTCCACTCACCTGCTAATATAGACTGGGAACACTACTCAAGCCCAAAACACTTAGCCCAAAAGTTCCGGAATTTGTATAAACTCGTAAATGCCATGGAACAAATCTCTAGTCACCATCCTTCTAGCCAAGAGGAGAGAAACATACTCTGATTCATCATCAATGAACATAGAGCACAAATGTTCAACACCGAAGTAGAGCACCCTCATTGGTGAGATCAGATCACAACTAATCTTCGAGGTCCTCATCCCACCCCCACCCGGAAATAAAGACCACAGTAAAGAACTTCTCGAAGTTTGCACTTCACACTTCTAAAGACTAGTGTGGTCTCTTTAATACTCCCCGAGTCAAGCGTGGAAAACAGTACTCAAGCTCGCTGAATCACTTCTACAAATGCCTTCTACCAGCACTCCGTGCAGGACTCGTGGCGGATAAGGCGCAATCCCAAGCAAACAAAAAGACTTTGTACCAAAATGGTGGACCCCAGCCAGCAAAACAAACTTCTAACAAAAGGAGGAAGCTACTACAAGATAGAAGCAAAAATCCTTAAAAGGTAAGACACCTTGATCACTATAAAACTAAGAGCTCTCTATAAAAATCATCCAAAGCAATTTTGAGAGAAAATAGCAAAAAGAATCTTCAAAGACAAATCATAAGGCCTTCTTAGCTATGTTAGAAACCTGGGAGGAAACTCCCAGATATGCTCAGAACTAGTTCAAAATGATGTGAAGATTACTGATCCTACAGACATTGCCAACATACTGGCTGACAGGTTCAGTGCAAACTTCTCCTCCCCCAAAGGAGAGCTATCTATACCAAATGGTTGCAGCCCCCAAATATCTCAAAGCCCAAGTGAGAACTGCCCCTCCAAAACAAAACACAGCATCCATGGGACCTGATGGTGTCCCAGGCTGTATGCTCCACAAACTCAAGAGGAATTAAACCCACAGCTAGGACAGCTGTTTAATCATAGTCTCACCTCTGGACTACCAGGAGTGGCGACACTGTGGTCCCACTTCACAAAGGCGGTGCCTCCACAGACCCTGGAAATTAAGCCCATTAGCTTGACAAGCCTTATCTGCAAAGCTATGGAGAGGATGATAATGGACCTCATAAATAAAGACATAGGGAATTTGCAGACTTTGGATCCAACTCAGTTTGGCTTTGTCAAAGGCAGATCATGCCTTTTTAAAATTGGTTGACTTTTTAAACAGTCACCAAAGCCATTGATGAGGGGAAAAGGGAGTCCATACAGCCTACTCGATCTGGCGAAGGCCTGATACAATACCCACTGGTATCATTGAAAACTCATCAGCTTAAATGTTACCCTACATCACAAGATGGGTTGCAAACTGGCTGAGTGACAGAACCCACAGGGTCAGAGTTGCTGGCGCCATGTCAGACTCAAAGCCTGTCACAAGTGGTGTCCCACAGGGCAGTCCCCCACTCTTGTTTGGCATCTACTTTAAATACAAGCAAACACAGGAGGGTTATGCTGACAAAGTTTGCAGATGACTGCAAACTGGGGAGTCGAAAAAACATCTGACACATATATCCTTCAGAAGGGTCTCACAGAAATGGATGACTGGTGCCAGAGCCATGGCCTAAAGTTAAATGCCAAAAAATGCATAGTCATACTTCGGGGAAAAAAAGGTTACTAGCTACCATATAGGTGGTAATCCTCTGAGCACAGAAGAAGTTATCAGGGACCTGGGGACCCAGGTTGACAGTAGCCTGTCATTCGACACCCATGTAGCTAAAGTAGTTAGGAAGACCTTCTACATTGCCCACCTCATCATGAAGGGATTCACATCTAGATCAAGGGATGTCATAGTCCCTATACTCATCACTCATCAGACCAATGATTGAGACAATGCCCCATTCGGAATGTATCAGACCCGACACTTGCAGCAGCTAGAGGGCCACAAAAGTTCCTCACCAAAAGGATAAAGGGTCTCAAAATCTGTCCTATGCTGCCCGACTGAAAGAACTCCAGCTCTATTCAGTCGCCCCGCTTGCTCAGAGGTGACCTTTGCCTGACATACAAGGCCATGTCAAACCCAGAGTTGATGAATATGCTTCACCTCAAAAAATCTAGATCTGTCAGAGCCACAAGGGGAGACTTAAACCTCGACACCCATTAATAGGACATGCTGGAGGGATAGATTCATCACCCAAAGACTCCTATGCTGTGAAACAAAATCCCAGTATATGTGAGGCAGAGCACCCGCTGGCCTTGTTCAAGAGAAATCTTGACCAATGGATGGGAGATCGCAGATATACCCAGGGATTACCTCAGTGTCACTGCTAGACAGAGGCACAGCAAAATAATGGGTATAGCCCATAAAAGGGGTGGCTTAAGCCAC
>NW_025055285.1:0-8309 GCF_019279795.1 Protopterus annectens
AAGAATGGTGGATGTTTTCCGAATCTCTTGACTAAAATTTGAAAAATATTGGTTCACCTTCCCACAGACGTCTGTCGAGACAAACCAGAACTACATTACCAGTTAACAGTAGTTTACTGGTTCCAAGTGCTAAGAATAACAGATCAGTGAAAGCCCATCTGTTAAAGAAACATCTAACCCAGAAGTCGTATTATGGTAAGTCCAGCAAACTGCTCAATGCATTAAGTGAAGGAGAGACAGTGAGAATGCAAATGGTATGATTAGACTGGAGTTGTGAATAGTATTTGTCCAGAGCCGAGATCGGACATTGTGGAATCACATGCAGTAGAATTTAGATGGAATCCGGGACATTTGATGCCGGTGTCCAAGCCTATACCACAGCACCTAACTTGTGAGAAAGACTCTTTATCTCAGAGTGAGTTATCCAGCATTCCAGTAAATATCCTTGTTCCAGAGATGAATCCCAAAGTTCCTGATATAAGTTATTCACCAAAGACTGTCCCAGTTGCTAAACCCAGTTCTGATTACTATCTTACTAGATCAGGTTGCATTTCCAGACCATGTTACAGATACACGGCAACTTGGACATGAACATTGTGTTTGTTTCTGATGTCAGTATTATTGCATGTCTTATTCCAATGTAATTTCACTGAGGGCAATCTACTTAAGAGGGAGGATGTAGATCAATATGAATGCATGCCTTTAAGAAGCTTTCTAGGGGCTTGCACAAGTGTATAAATAGTGAGCATGTGCGAGCCTGACTGCCATTTTGCTAAGTCAAAAACCTTAAAAACAGCACACAACAGTGTGCAGAACTGATTGTAAATGGAGTCACCTCCACAGAAGATAGAGCAAATCTGCTGGCCAGTAAATTCAGCCCCTGTTTTACCCACCCAGCTGCCCCTAGGAAATACCATCAAACTTAACCCTCTCATCTGTCACTAGGAAGCTGGTCCTAGATATGCCTGCTAAAGCCAAAACTACTGCATCCATAGCGCCCAATAATATTCCAGCATGCCTCCTAAATAGTCTGATGCAGGAACTATTGGGATCACTGGAGTCAGTGATTAATCATAGCCTCCAAATAGTCTTTGTGCGATGCAAATGGTGAACTGCACTGGTCATCTCTTAGCACAAGGGCAGGCCATCAACGGACCCCATGGACTCCAGACCCATAAGTCTAACTAGTCTCATATGCAAAGCCATGGAAAGATTTACCATATAAATGACTAATAAGGACATAGAAAGCCTTCAAACACTGGATCCAATACAGTTTGTTTTTGTCAAGAGCAGCCAATTCAGTCTGGTGGACTTCTTTGAGAAGGTCCCCAAGCCCAAAGATGAGGGCAGAATGGTGCATATTGCCTACCTTGATCTGGCTAAGGCATCTGATACAATACCCCACAACATTTGGTATTAGTTTGTTTATCCTTCACTGCCTCTTGCTTTCCCTTATTCCCAGTTTACAATCTCCCTGGTGATTTTGTCTCTTTCTTAATGTTTTCCACATTATCTTCTTTCTCTCTTAACAATTCTCACTTGTTCTTTTTGATCTCCCTTTTGTCTCCTTTGATCTGTGCATATAGCTATTCCTTTACTGTCCAGATTCAACAGGAAATCATTCCTGTCCCACCCTTGTACTGTCCCACTTGTGTTGGTACCTAGTCTTTAAACTTTCAAGTGTGACCTTTGCTCCAAATGCATGCCTTCTAGTATTGTGCTGTCAGTCTCTCATTTTAATGTGCTTATTTGTGCATTTCTTAATTAGTGCATCTCTAATGACTCTTAACCTTCTGCCTCTATATCACAGGTTTTTATAAAGTTTACAGTCTAGTGGCCATCCAAAAGCTTGATCAGAGTGGATCTATTTTATTACTTACACATACCGATGTAGTTGTCGAATTTCTCAAAAGGGGATTGTGTACGATACAGTTTTTGACATGGGGAGACAGTTTATTGCACAGGTGAGATGGACACTGTGTAATGAATCAGTCCTACTTACTACCACTGTCACTGGACATTGTAATGTTGACTGTGTCTGTATGTGAGATGAGCTTCCCCACAGTATGCTATACTCATAGTGTTTCAAAGAGACGGGGTTCAGAGGATATGGTACAATGCCACTTACAGAAAGTAAGATGAAATTATGAACAAGCCTTTGTTTCCAAACCCAACAACTCATCTGGTCATGGACCTCAGGATACTATCAAGTTGAACAGTGCATTTTCTTAACATCCTACAGATATCAGCACTGCATTATTTGAGTATCTATTTAATGGATCATATTAGCATTGACTCTAAGCTGTCCGAGTTAAGATCCCCTTTGTGGAATGGCGTTGGCTCTACTATAAAACTCCAATTCCACAATGAGCAAGCTAGCTGACCACAATTCATTAGTCAATTCATCAAAAAAAAACAGTTTTGCAAGTAGCTTAATTCCCTTGCACCCCCAATATGGGGGATGCACCCCAACTCCACCTTATTTAACTTAGGAACTGCAAGGTCTTTCAACTTGGAGAAAGAAAAAAGTTACCTTAGCACTATCTGAAGATGTAACTTCTACTCAAGCTACATGGGTTCTGTCCTTTAGCCAAGTGGCTATCCATCTAACCACAGAAGGATCTGTGTTTAAGGCTAGTGGTTTGGTTACAATACCAGCATGGGGTATGGTACTGAATGCTTTGGTGAGATTGAAATAAGCTGTGTGCACTATATGTCCACTCCTGACAGCCTCTGTGACCCTCTCAAAGAAGTTAACAAGACTAAGCAGCTGTGATTTCCCCTTGATGAAACCAAATGGTTGAGGATCAAATCTAATGAGATTTCTGGAAGGACAGTTGATGATCTGTAAGGTTGACTGGTCGCTAATTTCCAGGGTCTATAGAAAGGTCACCCTTATGGAGCAACATCACTACAGCAGTGTGCCAGGATTCAGTTACATAGCTTGTGCCTCTGCTTAGGTTAAATAATTTAAGGAGATGTTCATCAAGAGCTTCTTTAATGCTATTTGTTAAGCACCTAGGAATGTTGTCAGGTCTCAGGGATGAAGTTTTTTGTTTTTTGATAACACCATAAGAATGTGTTCTTAAGTGATGATAGGGGTATAAAGAATTTTGGGATGAAGTGTCTGAATGGGGGCTTTGGGGGTGAAGTTTGTGGTAAATCTGTTTGCTGTTATCTTGGTGATGTCATTGTGAAGTCATTTGGGTCAGAGTAACAGCCCATTAAGGTTAAGTTCAGAGCCTAGTTGAGTGTTATTTTTGTAGTTTTCTAATGCAGTTAAAGAGGGACTTGTAGTAATCTTTCACTTCAGAATCTAACATTCATCTGTGTGCTGCTTTACTGCTCCTTATAGTGCTTTCCAGATTCTTGGTAGTATTTTCTATACTGTACTAACTCTGCAGAGTTCTACCCTTACTGTGCAGCGTAAGGGGGTTTCTCTTTTGTTATAAAATTCATTTTGTTAGATGGCCGCCAAGAGAGAGCTGTTTCTAGATATCCCATTGTATTTAGCTCTAGCTGGGACTGCTTGAGCTATGCATTTGTCTAAGTTATCAGAAAAATCCGTGGTGAAGTTAGTTTCTGTGTCAGGGTCAACAATGGTTATACCATATGTAAATTTAGAAATTTTGGCATATAATCATATAAGGTCCACCTTTTTCATATCCCTGAATTAGGCAACATTGGTTATAGGTGGGTATGAGAGTAAATGCCATGACCGGGAGTTTTACGGCCAATGTCAGGGAATCATGACAACTGGAAAAAATGTCTGCAAATATAGGAAAGCATCATAATATGTAAAGACATGAATCCCTGGAACCTTGCAGTGAGCAGTTACTGGAGCCAAAGACTTTGTAAATAGACATGACAAATGGTAAGACAGAGAACTGATAATGTGAGCCAGACACACAGAATCATTAAAAAGCCTGAAGTCCTTGCAAACTGGAATGTGATGATAAACATCTTTTAGATCAAAAGTTGCCATGAAGCTGCAGGAGGGTATGACAAGTCTGAGGGCTTGAAGGGTTAACATTTTGAATTCTGGAATCTCAGCAAACAGAACGAGAAAGGAGGGGTATAGGACTGGTCTTCAAGTTCCCTCTCTTTTAGTATCAGGAAACACCCAGAATAAAAATATTTGCCTTTTTGAGTTGAGGGCTCAAATTATATCACCCCCTTAGCCAACATTTGTTCCAAAATGGGAGGAAATAGGAATGTCTGGTTTGCAGAATACGGAGGAACCCTCTAAAAATGGGTAAGGGATTCCCAATGCCATCTACACCCCCATTATATAACTGTTAGAACCTTCTAGTGTGAGATAATCTGATGCCATTGTGAAAAATGGAGACCTTGACTGAGGGAGAGATTTGAAGGGTTCCCTATTCAAATGCCAGCAGTTGTGATGCCAAGTGCAGACACACACACACACACACACACACACACACACACACACACACACACACACACACACACACACACACACACAAAGACTTAAAAAGCAGGAGAAGAACAGATATCAGACATCATCCTTCTTTAAACATGTTTTTTGCAGGGTTTGCCCCCACCCCCATCCCTGATGTAGATGGCAAGCCCCCCACACCAAAAGAGAATACTTGAAGAAATGGCCATCTTGGACTTGATTTATTGCAAGTCTGTTTTTTTTTACCATTTAATCCCCATATTTCAGGAAGTGCTGAAGCTTCCTGACATTTTGAATGGTTACAGATGAAAAGTATTGGCTAGAAGAGGAATTCATTCCAACTTTTGGATAGTTCTTGATTTTACGAGGCTCCCATTGTTTTTCTTTGAGCCTCCTTGCCACTGATTTTTGAAATTTTCTTATTATAACTTTGCTGAGACTCCCTATACTGTTTCCTGGAAGAGGATCATGTAAGGGAAGGAAAGGTTTTTCTAAACTTTGAAAAAGAGAGTAACCCCTTGGATCAATTTCCCTCTCTCATCTAAATTTTTAAGGACCTCAGCAGCAAAGGGCCCAAATAGTACATGTATTTCCACGGGAGAATTAAAAATCTCAGCTTTAACATTTTCTGGTAAATTATGATAACATAACCAAGCAAATCTTTTCATAACTGAACCAGTAGCAGCAGCTGTGAAAATATCACCAGAAGAACCATAAGAAAACTTTAAACAGTGCATGGTTACATGGGAAAAAGAAACAATTCGGGAGATTTAAAAAGTTTTAATCGCAGAATTAGGAAGGCTAGCAGTTTACTGAAAATTTTACTACCACATATGTCAAATTATTGGGCATATATTAAATTATTGAATGCTCCCGTGAACGAACGGCATTTCATTGAAAATGCCATTCATTCATTTCTGCTCTTGTGGGGTGCTGCACCCCCACATCCCCCGCTAATTATATATACCAACTCCGAGATCGCACTACAGTGAGGAAAGGGCAAATTTTCTGTTTCTCCCTGTATCCCAATCTCACTAGTAACAGTTCAGTGAATGGCATGTTCAATGTAAGAGCACCGAAAATGCTATTCACTGAACAGTCTTTTTGGTAATATAATAGGGACCCCAAATTATTAAGAAGACACAGCAGAAACTCATATCCTTTATAGAACCTAACAATACCTATACTGAATCTAAAAGAAAAAAGAGCCTCAGTCTAAGTACTTTCATTACTCACATATGTCCCTACCCTCATAAACTTAAATGTCACACAGAATGCCAAACTCTCCCTCTGCTACAAGAAAGTATCTACATTTGCCACCAAACTTACATGTAGATCTTCATTGTCAGGCCAAAAAAGCAATTAAATTGGCTTGAACTACAGCTAATTATCACAAATAATCTTAGTCTGCAGAAAAAATGTCCCAGGAAAAGATACCCTACAGCCCTGTTCTTCTATTCGGATCCTGTGTCCAAGTGAAAAATTCTTTCTTATTATAAATAAGTCAAACAACTCCAACCCAGAGATGGAATGTACTTTCACTACTTCTAAACTTTGAACACCATCTTAATCATACCTCAAAAGGATAGAAAACTGTGCAGTTTTAAGCTCCTTTGCTTAAACAACATCCCAATCTGGATGTGATTATGCTCATGGTCCCCACCCGGGGAGAGTTCCTTCATCTTCAGTTCATACTGTCTCTACCAACCTATCCTCTTTCCACATGTTCTTCATATTTCTAGTTGAAAATGTTTAACCATTTCTTCACATTAACTCTTCAGTCTAACCATACACCTGTTCACCACATTTTTATTACTCCTCATTCCACCCACTTCACCATCAGTAACTAGCCTTATCTGCACTGATACCAGATGTCATCCTCCTCTTGTAATGACTTTGACAACCCTATGCAAAATCTTTATCTTCTCTTTAAAAATGGGCAAGTAGGAATAACAGGATGTGTGTTAGTATGCATTTTTCTAAAGGATATGGATGTCTAAAACTCAAAATGTCTGTTACTATTTAGCAACTTCATCCTTTTTAGGAGGGATATGGGGCAAAATCTGACATCTCTGCAAAAACTTGATAGCTGAGGGTATGCTACTCCTCCTCTTTATATACAAAACACACACATGCCACACACACACACACACACACACACACACACACACACACACACACACACACACACCATACCCCCAGTCTCTTACCACAAGAAAATCCGACAAAGCCTGTTATACTGTTGGGGAGAAAGGCCCAAAACTAGAGACATATTTACAAAGTTGCTAGAATAACAGGATTTGTGTTAAAAAGCATTTTCTAAGGGATATGAAGTCTGAAACTCAAATGCATGTCATTATTTAGTAACTTTAATCCTTAGTTCATCCCAGTGAGTTTAAAAAAAAAACAGAATTCTTATGAGGAACAGACCAAAAATATAAAAAGCAAAAATCTGGGCGTTCTGTAAATCTGTACGGTTAAGAGTGGGCACACACACACGCCCATCCCCTATCCTTAAGTGGATAGACAAATAAGGTTTTGCGATAGTATGCATTTTCTGAGAATATCAAGTCCAAAACTCAAATGTCACTGCCATTATTTTCTTCGGCTTTTTTTGATCATGATTGCCTGAAAAATACAATTTATGAGAAACAAACCAAAAATATGGGGCAAGAAATCTGGATAACCGCAATTGTCCCCCATACACACACTCCACCACTCCTCTTACTTACACACAAGCACACACACACACACACTTCTACACGCTTTTACGCCACACGGACCCTACCGCCCTCTTACAAACACGCACACACACACACACACACACACACACACACACACACACACATATAGCTACTTCATATTTTATATATATATATATATATATATATATATATATATATATATATATATATATTTACTATACTACTATTTAAATTTCGAATCAACTTAGTTTGAATGTGTATAACGTTGACCCTAAATGTTGAATTCGAAATCCCAAATAGTAAACTAAAACAAAATTAATACATCGTTCGATGTATTCGACATAGCAAAAGGTGACATCAGTCACCTCCTGCTATGCACATTAACGTAGTGTTGAACTCTACACTCAATGGTATGTTAATTCTACTATTTTGCAGGGGGGCTTCACCCCACACACCCCCTGTATATTAAATATACTAACTCCAAGATCATACTACAGTGAGGAAATGGGCTAAGTCCCTGTTCCTCACTGCAGCCCGACATCCGTTCACAGTGTGGGTACATCGATTATCAAATAGTCAAGTTCACCATGCAACTCAACCATACGTAGTCAATATACCGGGGGTCAATTAAGTGCCTCTTGCAATATATATATATATATATATATATATATATATATATATATATATATATATATATATATATATATATATATGTGTGTGTGTGTGTGTGTGTGTGTGTATATATACATATATATATATATATATATATATATATATATATATATATATATGTATGTGGGGTATATATATATATATATATATATATATATATATATATATATATATATATATATATATATATATATCTATATATATATATATATAGATAAGAAATGAACTTCGTGACAATAAAACCATTCAAAAAATAGTAAATCACACCAACAACTCTTGTAGAACTTTAGCGCTTTCGTCTTATTTATTATCAAGACTTCTTCAGAAAGACATGTTTCATAAGTATGAGCAACCATTTTCACTTCCTTTATATACATTAGTTCTAGCAGACCATTTAAATTAACAGTTCCTTTCCAATAGTAAAGTGTGAACAAGCAGGTATTTTCATTAACATTACACTTGCAGTTACATAAGGTAAATTAGTAAATAATAGCCGTGTGCCTGTGTCGTGT
>NW_025055286.1:0-7500 GCF_019279795.1 Protopterus annectens
ATCTAATATTGCTTCCCCTTTTTACAAGTAGTATAAGCATATAATGTTATAATTCCATGTACTTGTTCTTTCTATTTTAAATCTACAATGGTTAATCTTCTCATTTTTGCTAACAGTACATCTAATAGAAAACACATGGCACCAAAAATCTACACCATGGAAAGGTGGAATCTCCATAGCATGATGTGGTGCAGTATAATGGACAGGACAATGGTACTGGCTGCCAACTCTGAGTTATTTCCCAGGTTCAGTGATGAGGTTGGGCACTGGTGGGGCTGGTGGTGGGTAAAAGCTGAAGGACAAGGCTTTCTTATGTCTGTTCATCTCCTCCTCTCTCTCAGGATTACATGCACATACTTGGAATGAATGTTTCATGATGGATTTCCTGGTGGAGACCTGAGAGCACCTGGAGATGCTTGTTGAAGGGGAATGATACCTCTGAATGTTCTTTCAGATGCATTCCCTCTCCCTGGGCATCTGTGAGACAGTTTGAGGGGAATGTAAGGCCATATCCCCAGACCCCTGACCACCATGCAGATGACAGTACCATTGCTTGTAGTATCTAGGCCACGACAGGAAGGTTTGTACCTCCAGGGGTGGTATAAATGGGACAATAGATTTATTAGGGGAAAAGCTTTATGATTATAGTGTTTTACCTCAGTAAATCCCATTTTGGTGTCCTGCAAATTACAAAAGCAGCATAAAGGAGAAAGAGAGACTTTGTTTGATTCTAAGTATATCTATTTACTTATTCTTGCTTAAATTTGCTTACTGCATTTTATTTGTCATTTTTCTACCTTATTGCATTTATTTTAACTGTTTTTATTGTTTTTTTGGCTACACACTCAAGTGTGCTAGCCTGCACTGTGTTTAAAGTGAATTTATTGTTTTAAGTGTATTTTTTGCTGTTTAACAAATAAATAACTAAATAAAAGTTCTAGCTTATTTGCTCGTTTTCCCATTTTCTGTTACTAGAATAGTCTGGATACAGATTTGCTGTATTTAGGACTGTATTGGTGTTTCTGAGTTCCCCAGACCTTTCTGTGATAGAGGGAAGCTTTTTTGCTTATCAGTGGGTGGTGTAAAGCTGAGCGGCTCTATCTACCTACAAGAGGAGTGGTTTCTGAAAATTGTGCCTTATTGTGGCCAGATGGGCACCTATGCCTTAACACAGCTTTCTGCCTGTTTGCATGGGTTTGCACTTGTTTTAGCTCAGCAGATCCCATTTTGGCATCCTACAGACTACAAGAGCAGCAGAAAGAGGAAAAAGAGAGGAGACTTTGTTTGATTCTAAGTATTCTATCTCTTGTTTATTTATTCTTCTTAAATTTGTTTTGTACTTTGTTTAGTTTGTTTCTACTTTTACTGCATTTATTTTAACTGCATTTACTATTTTTGGCTTCTACACACTCAAGTCGCTAGCCTACTGTGTTTAAAAAGTGAATTTATTGCTGTTTTAAATTGTGTGCTGTTTTAACAAAAAAAAAAAAAAAAAAAGTTCTAGCTTGTTTTTCCACTATTTTTCTGTTACTAGAATAGTCTGGATACAGATTTGCTGTATTCAAGGACTGTGTGTGTTCAGTTCCCAATTTCTGTGATAGAGAAAAGTCTTTTCTGCTTATCAGTGGGAGTGGTAGCACTAGGCAACCTATCTACACTTGCGAGGTGCGGCTATTTTCAGCTCTGGAAATTGTACCTATTGGCTGTTTGGGCTGGCATTTCTATCCCTTTTAACTTTCTGCCTTAAAAGCACATGTGTTTGCGCTTTACGGGTTTTATGCAACATGCAGCTCTGCTAAGCTAGGGTAAACGTATTTTCATCATGGTGCGCAGAAAGTGTACTCTTCAAATTTTCCCTTAGATCTTGCATAGTTCTCTTCTTTTCTGCACTTAAATAGCTTATTAAGCTCTAGCACTTGTTCAGGACTTCTACGTAGCACATTACTGTAGCATGTACTGTAAACTGCTACCAAGCACTAAAACCTTTCCATAAAAGAAACAGCTTCAGTACTTACTAAATTACACACCCCTCTCAGGCATTGTCCAAAAGGGCAGTTACCCCTGTGCTTTCTCCTATGCCACCTGGTGTAACCTGGGCATCCTGAGGCAATGTAGTAGCTAATTGCCTTTCATGTACACTGACAAACCCTCTCTCTCTTACCCCCAACACTCAGACTTGGCGAGAGATGCACTGTATATCTGTGATTGGAAGCCATGCACTCTCCAGAAGCTAAGACTGGGAATAGCCAGTCAAGAGGAGAAGGTCCAACAGTAGCACCGGCCACCACAAAGTGAACACATAGACACACACACACCATCACAACTATCACAGCTTAATAACACAAAACACACACATCCACTCTTCGTGGAGGCTCTCAGTAAAAATCTACCTACTCAAACAGTGAGAGACCTCTAAGGCAGGAAATGCCGCACTTAATCACCCACACCCACCTTCAAACCATGAGAGGACGCTGTGCACAAACAGTGTGCCACACACAATAAAGCCCTAAGGCAAAACAGCTTACCCAATACACTAGTCATAGGTCACTCAATAGTAAGGCACACTGAAGTCCCTCTATGTTGAATAAGGAGAAGGTAATGGTCAGCTACCTGTCAGGTCTTACCTTTCAATCGCACACTCAGGTCACTCCACAGCAGGTACAGATCGCAGGCCTAGGTCATTGTCCATGTTGGTGTGAATGACCTGAGATGCCTGAACTACATGAAAGAGACATGGAGAACTCAGATCATATATAGCCCAGGCCGAGGTTTTGACCACAGCACGGTAGCATCTTACCATCAGCCAGAATGATACCACAGTTCTTCTTCTTCTTCTTTCAGCTTTTTTTCGGTTAGGGGTCACCACAGTGGATCACCTGTCAGCTCATGATTGGCAGTGGAGTTTTACAGTGTCAAGTTGCCAGCCGGCACCCAACATTCCACAGAAGGCACACACATGCACACACTCACACCTATAGGGCCAAGTTAGAGTGTCCCGAAATCCACCTACAGCATGTCTCTGGGATGTAGAAGGAGAGCAGTGAGGAGGAAACTCACATGACCACAGGGAGGACGCATGCGGGCGCTCCGCTGAAAGGCACCCCAGCCGGATCAAACTGGAGAACCTCTTGCTGTGAGGTGCTTAGCGCTAACCGCTTACGCACCGTGGGCACCCCGAATGATACCACAGTAAACACAAAATGATTGATTTCAATAATTGGCGGCTAAGTTTCTGGTGTCATCAGTATCTCTGTCTGCCTGAGATGACATGATCGACGAACCTTGATGCTGCCGAGAGGGTATGTATATCTCTGCTGGCCCTGAGTTTCAGATACTGGCTAAAGGCCTGCACCCCTATAGTGCCTTTTTTAGCCAATGTCCAGAAGACCAAATTATCACGTGACGGCTACAAGCAAATGTAATCTGAGGGTTACATGCTACTCAATGCTAGAGTCTAAATCTCAAGATGCACTGGTTAGAGAGGTGCTCCTTAAAATGGAGAAAACATCAACATTTGTGTAATAACAGGGCCTGGTTCAAGGCACCTTAAAGCACCCCTGCACTACTACCAGGCTATAATTCATACCCACACCTTTGGCCAACATGGACCAAAGCCCTATAAATTCAGTGGTGTCTCCATATTCATAAAGGATATGCACACCTCAGGCCAAGTAGCTCAACATAATGCATCAGAGATACTCCAGCTACAACTAACACTGGGTAAGACTGCAATCCAGGTTGTTGCCTGCTATAGATCCCCTACCATGTCCCAAGACTCCCATTCCACATTCTAAGCACCTTGCCCTGGGAAAATATTAAGGACCAACCCAACACACTCATACTGGGTAACTGGGGTCTTATAAGAGATCACAGAACAAGTGGATGGCAACCTCTCCTTTGACAACCACATTGCCATTGTGATCCAGAAAATCCTTATGTGTGGCACATCTCTCATTTTTAAAAGGGTTTTTGCATCCAGGAAGAAAGAGGTCATTGTCTCTCTACTCTCCCCTCATTAGACCTATTATTGAGTACAATGCCCCATTTGGCATGTACCACACTAGACATATGCAACAACTAGAAAGACCACAAATACCTCACTACCTGGGATCCTAGGTCTTAAACACTTGCCCTATGCAGATAGACTAAAAACTCAGCTTTTCTTGGTATCATGTCGCATGCCCAGAACTTAATTTCTGCTTGATCTACAAAGTCATGTCAGACCCAGCTTTTAGATATGCTACATCTGAAATTCAAATTCCTCCACATGCCACACACTCCAGAGACCTTAACCTCATTATCACAATCAACAGAACTTGCTGGAGAGGTTGGGTTCTTAACCTAGAGACTGCCCATACTCTAGAAACGGACCCTTACCGTCAAGCAGAGCACCTCTCACTGGCCCTCTTCAGAAATCTTGATGAGTGGATGGGAAATAGAAATTCACCCTGTGAGATCATTTCAGTGGCCTGCTTGACAGAGGCACAGGGGAAATAACATCAGGCAGCATGATGCCAGGGAATCCTTTGGGCTAGGCTTATATAAAGGAAGCGAGACATTAGCCTAATACACACCTATGAACATAAAAATAAATAAAATAATAAATGATTGGTCGAACAAATAACAAGTGTCCTGCATGTCAGGAAGGTCAATTAGGTAAGTCTGAAAAAATAAAAAGATAAAATTAGCCAACATGATCTAAAATTTTCTACATGAATTCGCTTTGGCTGTGAAGTTACTTATATGCAATTCCAATACAGTAAGCTTTATTCTTTAACCTCTGCACAAATAATGTAGAATTATAAGGTTATTGACTGTTTCATGTTGACCAAACCTGCAGTGTTTGCAAAGATGCTTAACTTTTCATAGTATCAGCTGTTGTACCTCTGAAATAATTCAGATTACATCCACACACACATGGTTTGGTAGGTCACTGGCTTAAGGTGCTCTATATGGCTGAAAAGTCTTTAGGTAGGATATAGACATACTTTTAATCATACTTTTATCACTTTGCATCATGACTTGACAACATACAAGAAATGTCTGGTTCATTCTGTCTTATTTTTTTTCTTCAAGGTACATTATTATACAGATCTTGCCTACACAGAGCACTCCCCTACCTCCCAACACCCATAATATTTCAACATTTTTAAGCAGGTGTCCTTTGTGGTTATTTATATTTTATTATGTAAAAATACCCTCTACATATGTCTCCAACTACACTGATTCAGGAATGTATGCCACACTTTTACGAAAACCCAGCACCACCTCACATTTCTCCTAACCTTGATTCTGACACCTTTCTTTTCTGAAAAATGATCATCCTTGTGTATATTACTCCTCATATCAACACCTCAGTGGTTTTATCATGTCTTTTACCTCTTCTCTCATTTCATTCAAGTGAAGATAGACATAGAAGAAGTATGTATCTCTGTTCAGGTCCATTTCAGAAGTTCATGATGTAAAATCTGAGTTCTGGCACTAAATAAGCTTCAATCTGACCAGAACAACAACAAATGGTGAAACTCACATTTATACTTCGTAAGTCCTCTTTCACCCCGTGGGAGAATCTGCATCCCCAAACTCTTTATATATATATATATATATATATATATATATATATATATATATATATATATTTTTTTTTTTTTTGTTAACAAGATAAGACCAATGGACACAAGTGTCCTATTTTGCGGGGCAACCAGGCAGCTCTGTCTCAGGGTGATTTCTCAGAATCCCGTGGTGGGCAAAGAAAGACTACAGGAATCAAATTCTGGACTACAACAAGCAGATTTGCCTTAATCATCAACACCAACAGCCAGATAGCATGCAGGGAGAACAAGCAGACTTTATTTTCAGAACAATTTGTATTAATATAAATATATATAAAATGCATCAACCATTCAATGTCAATGCCTATAAAATGCTTTACTATTCTTAAAAGCTTTAATTAGTTCCAGTTTCTGTATACAAGTTGGCAAGACATTCTACCATGTATGAGCAATTTCAGCTCTCAGAAATACAATCAGACATACTAAGACCTGTTACTAAATAAAATAAATATACAATCCAACAAAACAGAAATCCTTACTTTCCCATAACAGGTGATATGGATGAATTACTACTAGCTTTGATAAGGGGACATATACTAGGAGTAATATTCTGACTAAAAAATTAAGTACAACCAACCAAATTCAACAATATATTCTAAAATGATATGCACCTCTTTATAATATCTCAGTATAGCAATAACCTTTGGTAAAAATTTTGTGGGTTTCTTTCCGAAAAAAGCCAACGAGGTAATAACTTACCACCAGAAGTGTTATTGCTATTATGACATTATTTAAGAAAAAAACTGTTACTTTTCTTAAATAATGGCATAGTATAATGCCTGTTTACTGCCCTTCCACAGATGTCTGGCATCCGCGGTCCTGATGTACTCGCGCCCGTACATCAGGCTTGAAATAACAGGAGAAGCAAGATCTCCGTTGCTTTTAGTTCGCTAGAAATGAGTTTAACATGCGAGACAGTAAAAAAGCAACGGACATCTCCGTTGCTTATTTTAATGTCTCATGTTAAACTCATTTAACATAAAAAAAAGCAACGGAGATCTTGCTTTCTTTTCAAACTGTTGTTAAATGGGTTTAACATGCAGACAGCTTTATAATAACAACGGGATCTCCGTTTTATTTTAAAACTGTCTCGCTTTGTTAAACCCATTTAACATAAAGACATTTGGGTTTTACTAATGGAAAAAGTCCGGGACCGGACCTTTTCCATTAGTATAACTCGATGATAACGCACGCTGGGCAATCAGCGTGTTTGGGTCATGGTATAATATTGAATTTTGTCCAGTACTCAGGAGAAAAATCAACAGCTCTTGTTCTGGTAATTGCAACAATGCTTTGCTGATATACCATGCACAGTGTAATGGCTGCAGTTGTTTTATATAGGGAAAACTATGAACCAATTCAAAATCAGGGTAGCACAGCACCTGTCTGACATCAGACTCTAGATTCTCAGAAACCAACTAGCAAAGCAGTGCCGTGTTTTCCCAGACCATGGAGGTTTCCACTTCCACATCCTGGACAAGCTCACTATGAGTCCACTTGAAGGAAATAAAAATGTGATCCTGGAAAAAATGGAATTGAACTAGCAGATTAGGCTTGACACCCACCACCTTCCTGGTCTAAACTCAAGCATTTATATTAATGGAAATCAAAATCTAAACCAACTATACTAGAAGTTCTGAATATATTAACAGAGATAAAACAACTGGAACTGAGATCTTTAGAAAAGGGTAGGAGCAAACTACATAGGAAAAAATAGAAATTGTGGGAACAATACATACAGGGGAGGAATGAGGTTTAAAAGAAGGCAGAACTTAAATGACCTATGTAATGTTTTACTGAAAATGATTGGGTAGAATGTAAGTGATGTATAATGTTTGTAACTGGGAGTATGTCAGTATGGTTTGTCATGTAAAATGCTTGCAACTAG
>NW_025055287.1:0-7676 GCF_019279795.1 Protopterus annectens
AAAAAATTAAAAAACAAAAAATTTAAACACAAAAAGGAAAGGACTGCATTTAATAAATTGATTCAAAGACTAACAAATTTTGCATCCCAGAGTCTAATTATGTACATTTGCTGTAAATCAAATGTGATTACATAACTCAATAAAAATTAATGCATTTCCCCAATGTCATATTTTTAACTAAAAAATAATGTATGGAATAGTTATGAGTGAACATTTAAGACTGATTACATTTTTTTTTACCTAAATATTGAAGGGTACAATCCCTTAATGCAAATTGCACAGAACAATTTTAAAATATTCTGGATAATGAAGGAATGCTTAGTCATTTTCGGTGTTAATGCACCTCAGTAATAAAACATCTGTGCATTTTTTAAAATAGGTTTAAATCTCTGAAAAAAAAAATCTAAAAACCCAAAAAATAATAAAAGACAAAAATATTTTTGCTTTTTGTTTAAAAGGGGGGATGTTCCTTGGGGATTCAGGAAGCCCCCGTGAAAGAGTTATAACTCTTCCCGGAGGTTTGCATGTGATGTCAGCATGTCATGCATATGCATGGGTGCATGAGGCATGCTGAATCACACTGTAACTCTTACAGGTCCTGTAAGGGGTAGGGGCCGTGGAAGCCCTGCAGGCCGGAAGTGTAGAATGGCTGAAAGTAAACAGCCACAAGAGGCCATGGAAATGTAATAAACACACTACACAACACTTTCCCCACAGACCATCAGTGTAAAAGTGAACAGATGTATAAAATGAAAATAAAACTGTTTTTTTTTTTAAACCCCCTAAATGTTTGCTACTGTGTGCTCAGGGGTGTGCTACTAACAAATTAGTTAGCGCAGTGGAAAAGGATATAAGAACTAAATATGCAAAGTAAGAAAAAAATAGCTTAGCGGTAGAGTTGCCCCTTAAAGGGAGGCAGGGTTCGAGCCCACAACAACCTTTTTTTTTGTAAATAAGCACTAAAAGGCCCCCGACAGTATTGTACAAATGTAAAAGTATTCCCTTTTGTAAAATGGAATGAAATGGAGCATATATTTTGAAGTAACACAATAATAAAAAAATTTTTAAATGTACTGATAGCTAAGCTGCGTGAGACAGAGTGCCCGTGCTGAGTAGTGTTTAAAAGCTGCAAATTTTTCCCGTGCTAAGCACTGGTTTAACAAAATGTGCAACTGTGTGCAGCAACATTTGTTGTTGGTTTTTCCCAGGGCCCCCTTTCCCGGGTCCCCCAAGCTAACTGCCAGTGCGCCGTTAGCTCAGCCAGCGCAGACCTGGTTTTTAAATGCTTAAAAGTGCTTTTGGCATGTTTGATTGACAGGTCCTCAACTCATTTCTGCAGGAAAATTAAAAATCAGTGGTCAGATTCGAACCCAGGATACCATGCACTAGAGTCAAGGTACTAAACCACTAAGCCATGACAGCAATTTGCAGAAATAGCATATATATAAAAAATCCAGAATGGAGCATGATAAAGCATTTTCGTGAAGTAGATACAATTCCGGCCAATCAAGAAATGTGGGGGAAAACCATATATAAGCCCCATAGGGGGAATACACAGCAGAACCGATTGTAGAACAGACCTGCGGGCAGAATGAGTGGAGTAGGGGAGGGAGTTGCTTTGAGCACGGGGGGGCGTTGAGGAGTCCAGATACATGGTCTGGCTCCTTTTAAATTGAGGCCCAACTCATGCAGGGCCAGGTCTCATGGGGAGCGTACAGGGGGAGGCATGGGACCAGTTGGCTCATGTTCTGGCGAGTGCTACTGGCATTCCAAGCACTGGTGAGCAGGTCCGTCACCACCATGCGGAGCTGAAGGGGCGTAAGCAAGGCCACTTGACTCAATGGATGCAGGAGGGGGATATGCCCACCCCTACTGAGTAAGTTACATTTTACTTATGTATGAATTTCAACTAGCTGATACCATGGAGATGTGTATCCAATATTACTTGTTTTGTATTACAGCTGCAGGTGCCCCTCTGAAACCCGAAGCATGACCGGCGGGGCGGCTGCCCACCATGCAGGTTAGTAACCCCAAGTACTTGTAAATAAATATTATAGTGTAGCATGTATCAGAACACTGCAGTGTATTGATTAAAAGTAATATAATGTGCAAGCAAGATGAAAGTCTGCTTGGCCAACAAGTTCATCAGTATGCAAGTGTAACTGGAAATATAATTGATAGAAATAAATAGTGCTGTAATACAGATGTCCCACCATTAATTAAATATAGTAAAACCTGCAGTAGTCTCAAGAGTACAGCTTCAGACTCCCCTGTTGAAATGCTGAATCATGACAGAAGTGAGGCTGCTGGAAAGTGTTTGAATCACCACAGGTCTAATATGTGAACAAAGCCTAGAAGTACCAACCTGAACTGTAAAATTGCAGGATGTGTGGGGTGACAGAAAGGGTCATGTATAATAAATAAAGTAGTAAAAACCCCCCGAATATATAAGCCCAGTGTGTCTACAGAACTAAATGCATGTGGGAATTACAAATTAACATCCCAAACTGATTTCAGTGTGTCGAATCTGAATGTTAGCCAAATCTGTATATGGTGATACAGTAAACAATTTGCAGATAGAATGAATGATTTCTGACAGACTAAACAGCCATAGTTGTCCCCTGTCCTGTCATCAAAGTGTAGCAGGATGATGTATCTGATCAAATTCAAAATAATAGGATAGTGATGTATTGTAACAGGTTAGCATGACAGTCAAATAAAAATCTTTTTGAAACATCAGCCTCAATTAATTGTGTACCTATTACAAATGTATATCAATTTTTTGTTTAACCCCCCCCCTTTTAAAAAAAATTTTGGAATTTTTTTTGGTTTGCCCCAAAATTTCACTTTTCCCTTTATCCTCCCACCCCTTAATAATTTTTTTTTTTCCCCCCAAAAAAAAATAATACCAACACTTTAAATAATTGAATGGAAAATTCCAAAACCCAAAATAACATTCCCAAAAAATAGAAGCTTGGGAAGGCGGTCCCGCACCCACCTTCCCACCTCAGTGGGACTGACCGGGCATATCCCCAGGGGGATTGGTGGCCCTTGCCATTTGGGGGGAATCTGGGGGAGGGGGCCTGTCCCTTTTGAAGGTCCCATTCCCACTACCCTCCAATGGGGCTTGGGGAAGGAGTCCAAGCCCCTTTTTTTCCCCACCCAGCTCGAGGCCTGGCACAGCAGGCATCCCGTTGCCCCCCCAAGCCCCAGAAGCCCGTCCTGGGCTGTGAAGGAACATCAATGCCTTGGGTGGGGAATCAGTTCCCTGGCCACTGTGGGTCAGGGCCCTGGTTCCCCCTCCGCCCCCATCTTGTGTAACCCCCTTTTGTGATACAGCCCTGTTCTCTTTTTGTCTTGTCTGTTAACCCCCAATACCTCCCCAGCTTACCGATTTCCTTCCCGCTACCACTCTCACCTGAAAAAAAAGGGCACTCTGTACCCAAAAAAAAACCCCCATACATAGCTGTCCATGTCGCACACATGTCCACGGGACATTGAAACGTTAATTACAATTGGCTTTACAACAAATATTAATGTTGTCCTGACACCTCTCTCGGGGGTGGAAGGTTTCAAATGTTTACCAAAATACATGAAATCACAGCTGTTTGCTGCTGGGGATCTATGGGCCTTACATCCTTTCCCGCAAATCCCCTTGTTTCCCTACTGTCTTACCCTCTTTGTGACCCCTTTTCACCACTTTCCTGTCACCCCTTTTTCTTTTCTTTCAAAGAAAAAGCGGGGTGCTTGTGTTTGGGGCTCACCGCCAGTCACGTGAGCTCAAAAAGACCTGGTTTTTAAATGCTTAAAAGTGCCTTTATGGCACTTTGATTGACAGGTCCTGTACTCAGTTTGAAAACCCGGAAAGAAAAATAAATTCCCACTGCCCGTCTCGAACCCAGGACCTTGGTAACATTAGTCTGTTTACCTACCACTAAGCCATGACTGCCTAAGAACATAGTGCTAAAATAAATATAACATGTAATAGTAGGAATCAAATTTAAAAGGGAATATAGGGGTGTACTACCCGCATTCAGGTAGAGTTTTAATGGAAATTACTGGATTCCCATACTAGTTCAGTGTTAACAGAAACAGCCCTGCTAATTGTTAGCTTGTACATAATAATTGGTTTTACATTATGAAGGTATGTATATGTACACATACATATATATAAAATATATTAAAACATATGAAATATAGGGAGGTGTCAGTATCCATACACACTCACTACAGGAAACAGTGAAGATAAATGCAGCAGGGAAACTGCAAAACAGCCTGACCTTGGAAATAACCCTTTTAAATGCTTAAAGGTGCCTCAGCACTTTGATTGAAGCCTGTACTCATTTGGGAAAAAAAACATACTAGTCCCTACCCAGGGCCTTGTAACATAGTCTGTATGACCTACCACTAAGCCATGACTCTCATACAGAAAGTGCTAAAAAAAATATAACATGTAATAGTAGGAATAAAAAAAGGGAATATAGGATGTACTACCCAAAGCATGTCAGGAGATTTTTAAAGGCCCCAAATTTCTGGATTCCCATACTAGTTAGTGTTAACAGAAACAGCCCTGCTTTTTTAGCTTGTACATAATAATGTAAGTAATGTACATATATGAAAGTATGTATATGTACACATATATATATATATAATACATATGAAATATAGTTAGGTCAGTATGCATACACACTCACTACAGGAACAGGGGAAGAAATGCAGCAACCGAATTACAACCGCATGAAGCATGGAGATGTACTAACCTTCACACTCACAGAACTTTTTAAAACATGGTCCCCACAATCTGAAAGGGCCCCCTCACATACCCTTTTTAAAATTAAAACACAGTGAGACATGCAATCAGTAAATAACTGGCTGTATGGAATTAGCCAATGCTGCCTTTTGGTGCAGAGGCCATACATGGACCTATGCAGATACCTAAAAGCATTCAGTACCCTCCACACAAAACAGTCATTGCAAAAAATAGAAAAAGAGAAAGAGAGAAATTAACAAATATAAAAAAGCAAAAACCCGCAGCAGCAGGCAAAACAACAAGCAGCACCACCACAACAACAGCTGCCACAAACACAGGTAATGCAAAGTAGCATTTACTGTGTTTTCTGTGACACCTCAAATGTATCATAGTTCACTATCTATAGCTATGTCCATGAGATAGGTTGTGTGTACATAGTCCTGAAATATAATATGTAATATTGCTGTACATGTTTCCCCTTTTAAACTTCCATAGCTTAGAACACAAGGCCAGTTTGCATATGATGCAGTAGTTCCCCGGGTCAGTAGAGGTTACTCCTCATTGGTTGGGACCACTGTGTATGTATGGCACTGTTCAGGTACATATCCTGTAGTATGGCCAATTAATATCAGATTTATGTGGTGCTATGTCCTCCAGGGGTGAAAAACACATCCAGGGATAAATTTTAACAGTGATGCTATGTGTTCTGCAATGTTGATGGCCTCACCTGGACATGTGAGAGGATAGTTACAGTCATCTGTGATAGAAAAAGGGGGAATGGGGGGACCTACCAAAAACCCGAAAAATTGCCAATATCTGTGCATTTGGTGAATGTGAACATCTTAACACTGATGACCACAGATGCCTTGCCTTCATGTGAATCTGCCCTGTGCTGCAGTAATCCTGTTTTTTATACAATTTCCTGATCTGTTCCACTAAGGATAAAAAAGTGGTGTGCATATGTTCTGGGTTAGATATGTGTGTGCACAGTCATGCAGTATGTGGGATGTCTGTGGTAAGCATATGCAAAGGGGCCCGCAGTGTGTGTTGTGGCTTCCACTGGCCCAATGGGCTGCATGGATAGCATCCGTCATAACTAGTGAATAACTGTGTAATTACATGCATAAAAGAAGGTAGTGTACTGTGCTTGTGGTGTTGTTGGGATATGTATATCCCGGCTGAGTAATGTGTGTCCACATCACAGGGTTGGATGGCCCCACATCCAGTATGTAGGGATGAACACCCAGAGTGTTTCAGATGGTCACCTGTGCAGAAAAATCTGGCCATTACCTGTGCATCCCCCCAAACACACACATCAAAATATGGCAGAAGTACTATAGCAGTACACAAGTTCATAGGTTCATACTAGGCTATTTGTAGGGCATTGATAAGCCTAAGACTTGTTTTCTTTACCCCAAATTTCAATTTTGCTGCTATGCCCTTGTCCGGCGTTAGTATACTGTGCCTCTGTCTAACAGTGACATAGAAGTGATACCTTACAACTATGATCTCCATCCACTCATCCAGATTCCTATGGAAGAGAGAAGGGGACTCTGCCTAACCTGTAGTGTGAGTTCATTACAGAGTGAAGGGCCTTTGGTTAGAATTGCCCTCCAGCATGTCCTTTTTTGTCAGTGCTGAGGTTCAGGTCTCCTGAGCATGTGGCTGTATGGGCTCTGTTTCCCCAGGTGCAGCATGTTCATTACTGCTGGGTATGACATGGCTGTATATGGCAAAAGATTGCCTCTGAACAGGCAGTATGCCACTGAGTCCATGGTTTTCCCTTTTAAAGGGGGCATATGACATCTTTTTGAGCCATGCATCCTCTTGATGAGGTACTGTTGTCCTGTACCAGTTGCTGTAGGTGTCTGGTTAGGTACATCCCAAAAGGTGCATTTGCAATTATAGGCCTGATGATGGATGAGTAAAGAGGCACTGACCTCCTGCCTTTGTGAACCCTCATGATTAGCTGGGCTATATAACATGTCTTTCAATCCACGTTGGCCATGTGGTTGACAAATGACAGACTGCTATCATGTTTGTTCCCCAGGTCCCCAATTTCCCCTTTTGTACTCAATGGCCCAACACCTATGGTACTTGCCACCAATGTGGAGGTGTGGGAATCTGTTTAATATTGATACTCCCCTCCTTTGTTCAAGTGTTGGGGGACAAGAATGGTAACAGCTATAAACCCTTGGGTGCTGGTGTGCTCCAAAAACCCGAAACAGGTTTATGTTACTGCACAGATATCGATGTCCATAATGCGTAGGGTTTTGAGTGCATCCTGAGGTCTAGACTTCTTTTTGAGTAGCATCACTCTTACTTCCTCATCCTTTTGATACAAATGGATGTGGGTTTTTATGAGCCTTGCCTAATACAGGCACTATTGTAGCAAAAGCCTCCAAATCCAATAGGCCCGGGTGACAGGTGCAAGCTGTCCCTAAAACAAACCCCCCCAAGATGCAGGCATTGGCCCCCTTTTGACACCAGTATGTCAGTCAATTGTTGGAAGGGGTCATCGTGCCTTGATATTTGGCATGGGTTTTTGGTGAGGTAGATGCTATTCAAGGTCAGGGTCAAACTGTCTTGGGCTACATGCTCAGAGAGCTCCGTACTGTCTCATGTCATGTATTCCAGGGAGGTATGTGCCAGGTTATTCACACCAGCATGGACATTGACTGAGTTATACCTGTACTTGCCTTGGGTTAGTGTTTGTGTTATGTGGCGGGTCATAGTGCCCAACAGGCTGCACACTGTGACCCTCACCTCGTTAAGCCTGGTGAACGTGATGTCAGTGTGCCTGATGATAGAGGCACCTAGTACAGGTGTATGAGGTGTGTTGTTTACTGTTAATGGCTGTGAGTGTTCAGCACATTGGCTTTGTGTGATATGTGTTGCACATGTTCGTTTCCCTGGTAGTGGTTGC
>NW_025055288.1:0-9596 GCF_019279795.1 Protopterus annectens
TCTGTTAGAAAGGAAGAAGTCTTTCTCTCTCTAGCAGTACCCTCTTTGATATGTGTCTCCTTCATCCTGATCTAACTGTAGATAGGCTGCCATTAAACGTTCCTTACGAACTATGACCTTTTGGCTGCCTTACCTTTTGTACATCTGATATTACAGTAAGGTCACTTGCTAAAAGAATCGGCAAATTCACATAGGCCCGCACATTCCCCAGTAAGCTGCATCTAGCCTCGTATTTAATATTGGCATATTATAGTCTGTCTAACCATCGCATCCACCATTAACAACCTATATGTTTGTAGTATCAAAAAAAAACTTTGATTGCTACTGCATGTTGTTTATAAAGGAAAGCAATACCTCAACAGCTCTCAGTCCCAAATATCTATAGTATTACATCCTTCTACTGACAATTTACCAAATTATCCGCTATCCAAAGGAGAACATAATCTAGCATCCAGTAGAATTATAAAATCATAATGTTGTTTTTTAAATACTAAAACTATAATTCATTGATATTCATCCTTTTGCTGCTAACATTTAAAGATGAAATGGAAAAAATAATCATTGCTTTTTATTTTACTCTTTCTGCCTATGTCATTCAGCTTTCTTTTTCATTTGTGATCTCTGCTGTCAGTGCTACCACTTTTATCTTCTCCTGATTATCCTTTTCTCCCCTTCCTCAATTTCTGCAAGTTTGTGTCTATTGTCAGTGTTCTCTCTTTCAAATTCTTCAACAATGTTATGTTTCTTTGGTCTCTAACAACAGCTAACAGCGTATGTATAACATCACCTTACAGCTTGTTAGTGGGTAGCCAAAGCAACTAATTGCTTATACTCTGTTATGTTAATAATAATGTTCCTCCTCTCTGAATGGAACAATTCAAAGTAATCAGCCATTCTTCCACCGCAGCACAGATATAACCAAACTGCCAATAAAGTTATTCACAGTTACACATTACTGACTATTTTTTGTAGGTTTTAGCTACTCAAAAATACATGCAGAAGCAGCTGCTTTGGCACTCAAAACATGTGTTCTCTATTTGTTACATAATATCTCCATAGCCTTTTGTTTCATGTACTAATTGAGCCCTGAATATGTACTATCCATTCAAGACTGACATACTTTAACAGACAAACCCTGTAAACCAATAAGATATCCGATTGTTTAGCTACACACACTTGTTATATACTTATGACAGAACTATGCATGTTTCATGAATGTCCTTGCAGTATTGTCTAACAGAATTCCTTGCTACATTGAAGTATGAGAAGGTGGTTGGAAAGCATTTTGGGTTTACTACTTGTAATACATTAGCATCTCATTACAGAACCCTTTTACAATGTTGTTACCCTTAAAATAAAAATAAAAAGATAAAAGATAAGAAAAGCATACTTGCAATGTCTGGCCTGTTATGCCCAAGGGACCACAGTGATTGATCCCATTTCTATGCTTATTTAAACATAGGAGCTTGTTCAGGTTACATGTGCAGTGGGGAAGAATCTTGTGGCATGTTAATCTAAAATAAATAAATAAACAGAGAAGTGTAAAGCACAGACTGACTTTTTTATGGCAAGGTCCAGCAACTGTAGGACTTAAGTTATTCAAAGTGCCTTCTAAGGGAGGTGGGAGACAAAGGCCAATTACTTTCTGTTTTTATATATATTTGAGAGATAGATTCTACAAGATATATGTGCATAGAAGTATAAGCATATCTTATGTTTGATAAGGCATGTTTCCATGGATATAGCATGTGTTTTTGTTTTTAGCTGTGACTAAGCTATCCATCAGTTAAATGATGCCTTAACATAACACAAGCATGATATGTGCAACATATAAGTATTTTTTTCTGATTTTCCATTTATTAATTATACTTTGACATTTAAATGTTTGCCTCACTGTTACAGACACTAGCACAAGCAAGGCTAGACCAGTGGGACAGACATAAACATTTAAAATGAGTCTGAAAAATAAAAATCAAGCTATGGCCATTTAGAAATTCAGATGATCCACAGAAGTACATGCCATGCTTCCATGATGTGCTTTAAATATATTGCTGTAGAATGTATAGTATAAAACGGAAACTGCATACTACATAATGGTTGTTCAAACTATCGCTGGCACAATGTTGATATAACACAAGGCTTAAAATGCACTTGAGCTGTACTGAGTGCAGGGCACAGTGTGATTTTGGTTTCACAGTTCTCAAACTGCAAAACATTTGTAGCCATTTGTGAAAGCCTACATTATAAGTAAATATGAGTCCAAACATAAATTTGAATGCTAATAGCAAGAGATGAATAACGTCAAACTACTGTCATTACAAAAGAGATCACATACAAACTGCACTGCTGAGTAATTTTCTTTCAAGTCGCATGCACAACATTTTAATGCAATTTTGTAAGCAGAGCATCTGTCACAGAATCAATAGTCTGCAACACTGAAAAATATCCAGGCACTCAAAATAATTTTATCAGTTTTAACACAATACTGTAATATTGATAGCTTATAAAACTGCTTTACTTAAAAAAAAAATTCTGATGTGTATTTCATTTGTTTAGGACTGTATCAAAACTCTTTTGTTAGGTAATATCTAGAAAGAAGGCTTTGTATTTTTCATTCTTCTGTACAATGCACCTCCTGCTCAGTATAAATAATTAGTCAACACAGGCATCAGCAAACTTTACCTTCTGTAGAATTAAGTTTCTCGTAAAGAGAGTCTTTTGTCTCGGGAGTTGCTGCAGTATCATTTTATGTAATTATTCTATCACTTTGTTACAGCTAGAAAAGACAGTCACACCTTACCACTACAGCCCCAAGAAAGCAAGAAAAAGTGTTTGATGTTTCATTGTTCCCTCATGATGCGACTGCTGCTGTTACCCCAATGGGAAAATAATTGTCACCTGTGCAACAAATAAAATAAATGAGGTTTTGCATTCCTTAATTCATCACAGTTAGTGGATACTGCAGTCAAGGACAGCCTTAATTCATTTGATGTCAGTGTAATTTGCAGCACTTTCATTCTGAATCATTGACTAAGGACATCATTTATCAGCATATAAGGGCAGGAGTAGGTGGTATCATAATATTCTCCACAGTTCTACTCTTCCTGAGGCTACTGCAGCAGCCATAAATAATTTGGAATGCAATATAGATCAATATTGTCCATTTGAGTATAAAACAGGGCATAATGCTTTACCTCTGTGTTTGTCACTATATCTATTTCTTATCACTGCAACACAGGTATGTTAATGCATGAGATCAAACCACCACATTCCTGTCAGACTTCACGGTACACAATTTCTTTCATATTACAAATATAGAAAAATTGTGTTTTTTTTTTTAAAAATATTGCTTTGCAAGAAAGAACAGTGTACCTATTTGTAATTTCTGCTTATCTCATGACATACCTTAAACTGATCCTTTCACTGCAAATCATCAGGCACCTCTGTATAATGACCTCACTGAAGTGTTCACCTTTCCTTACCAATGATGTTATCCTGAGTAACTTTGAAAGCATCTATTATATGGCCATTATGTTGGCACAAAACTAAGCAGCACCAGTGTATGATTACTCACTTTCCTTATATTAGCCACTTTTCAAGCTTGTTTACAGGGGAACTGAAAGATTCAAATAACAGATGGCACACAGAGAACTCTGTGTTGTGATGCTGTCTTAGGTAATATATTAAGAATTATTAGTAAGCAATTTCTCAACAGTCAGTATTTTTCTGTAATGGAACACTGGAGAAACACATCAGATCAGCTTTTCACAATTTTGGGCAAAGAGTACACCCTTTCCTACTCACATACCCTACATATTTTACTCTCAGGACTGTCACAAGAATTTTTATTTTTATGGGTAAGATTGTTGACATTGGACGGGATCTAATAATGTTTTCTTCTGCCAGGATTAACAGCAGTCGTATGGTCTTCCTTCCCAGATTTGTGTGGCTTTCCTCAGAGGAATACATTAATCCAGCATATATTTTAGTTGTAATTTAAATAGATGTCTCTGCATTTTTTGCCAGGGAGTTTAAACCTCTTAAGGAAACTGACTATTTTGGATCAGTCTAAAATCCATTAGAGAGACTTTATGTTCATGCTTGTATGAAGAAGGTAATGGCAAAGCACTTTGTAAAGAAGCTTATCCTATAGGCTCATACTTTGCTAACAATCCATTTAAAACCATTCAGTGCTTTGAAAGGAATTCAGTGGTGCTCCAAACAGAAAGCTACCTTTGCAACCAAAATTATTCTCCAAATCCAAGTCTAATGTTTGGAAGTAAAATAGCATGAAAATCTAATTAATAGTTGAACTACTCCGACCATGGGATATAACGGCTAATTTGAATATTAGTCTCTTGGACCACTCTGAAGTTGTAGGTACTGTCATGCTCACTAAATAATTTGGAGACCTAGACTGCTATGACAAACTTCTCTGAAGAGCTAGTCCATAGTAACAACTTCTCAGAATAGTCTACTATCATCAACTTCTCGGAATAGTCTACTATCATATATCTGCACTGTAGTGGCAGAACAGGTAGCTTACATCCTTCTAAGTTGGGAACTGCTGATTGAGGGCTCAGTGTCTGTTATTCTAAAAGTGTATTAATTCTGGTTTAAGCACTTGGGCTTCAGGCCAGTTATTTTACATTAAGAGGGTTCGTGGTCTGCACTCTTGTGGGAGGAGAGGCTGGACTCTGCCCTTCTGAGCTGGGAATTTCTGGTTAAAGGCTTATAGTGCCTGCATATCTGAACTGTTTCTTACTGCAATTGGTACACCTTGTTTGCTGTAGCATAGACTAGATCCAGGCCTGCTGAATTTAGCTTTGTTTGTATAACTTGAGCACTAATCCAGGCATTCTTTAAAGTATTCAATTGTATTTATTACTGCCTGGTAGTAACTTGAATAAAGTGCAGCTATCATTCTAAGTCTTTTGGATTAAGCACTTGGGCTTCAGACCAGTTGTTTTACATTAGGAAGGTTTGTGACCTGCACTGTGGTGGCAGGACAGGTAGCTTACATCCTTCTAAGTTGGGAACTGCGGATTGAGGGCTGAGTGTCTGTTATTCTAAAAGTGTATTAGTTCTGGTTTAAGCACTTGGGCTTCAGGCCAGTTATTTTACATTAAGAAGGTTTGTGGTCTGCACTCTTGTGGGAGGAGAGGCTGGACTCTGCCCTTCTGAGCTGGGAATTTCTGGTTAAAGGCTTATAGTGCCTGCATACTTGAACTGTTTCTTACTGAAATTGGTACACCTTGTTTGCTGTAGCATAGACTAGATCCAGGCCTGCTGAATCTAGCTTTGTTTGTATGCTTGTTGTTTGTTTGCTTGTTATTACCCTGAAAAGCTAATTCCACCTAAAACGTGGCTTTTCAGCGCTTCTGTGGATCCCTAGTGATATCTGCATTGCTTACTGTACTTATTTCCTTGTTTCACTTGAAAGAAAGTTACTGTTTGTCGTTTTTGCATTTAAGTTACCTGTAACACATTGCATTTAAGTTACCTGGCACTTGTTCACTAAAAGCAATTATATAAGTCAGCACTAAAAAATTAAAAGCACTACACCCTCACAAACTCCCTTGAGTACCTTGTTCCCCATTGGCCCTTTTTTTTCAATTATAAAGGAATTCCCAATACTATTCTAGCATGTCCAAAGGTCAGTTGTCAATCTCCTCTCTGGTCCAGCTGGTGAATCTGGGAATCTTGAGGCAATGTTACAACTGCCTCATGTACACAGACAACCCTCTCCTCCTCCCAACAAATTCCAACACATGTGAGAGATGCAACCATATAGCCAAACTGGAGGCTAAGCTCTCTCAACTTAGTACTGGCGTAACCAGTCAGGAGGAGAAGGAAACCACACTCACTACAATTCCAGTCTCACATAGACCTACCATGACATCAAACCAAACACATAAACACACAAAAACATACTGAGGCTCTAAATAAAAATCTGCCTAAGCAGCAGAGACCTCCAAAGCAGACACCCAAGCAACCGCTTACCCCAAAACAAAACGCGGCAACACATAGCTCACAAAGCCAGTGTGCAACAGTCACAGCCCTTAAGGCTAAACAACACACCTGATACACTTGTAATAGGTGACTCTACCGTCAGGCACACTGACGCCCGCCACCAGGCTGAACAAGGAGAAGGTCACGGTGAGCTGCCTGTCGGGCGATAGGATCCGCCACATAACACAAGCACTCAGGTCACTCCAAGGCAAGTACAAATATGACTCAGTCATTGTCCATGCTGGTGTGAATGACCTGAGATGTACCTCCCTGGACTACATGAAAAGAGACATAAAGGAGCTCCTGAGCATGTAGCCCAGGCCGTATGACCTGACCTTGAGTAGCATCTTACCTCACCAAGAATGATGCCACAATATGAAGACAAGATGATCAATTTCAACAATTGGCTTAAGTATTGGTGTCATTCAAAGGGGATCCAATGCCTGTCAGCCTGGGATGACATGCTCGACAAGCCACGATGCTTCGCTAGGGACGGCTTGCACCTGTCACCCCTAGGCTTTCGGATATTGGCAAAGGCTCTTGCTTCCCCATAGTGCCTTTTTAGGCAAGGCTCAAAAGACAAACCCACCTCCATAGGTATCACAAGGATAAGAAACTAAGAGTAATGCTACTCAATGCCAGAAGTCTAAACCTCAGGATGCACGACTCAAACTCTCCTTAGCATGGAGAACATGATATCTGTGCAGTAACAGAAACCAGGTTCAAGGCTCCAGAGAGCACCCCAGCACTACCAGGTTATACCTCATACCATGCTTTTTGGCCCCAAAACTTGGACTGAACCAGAAAAGGAGGGGCAGTATCAATATTCATCAAAGATACACACACCTCCAGGTTGGTGGCACAGCACGAAGCATCAGAGACTATCCATGTGCAACTAACAGTGGGTAAAACTGCCTTCCAGTTTATAGCCTGCTACAGACCACCCTCCCAAACCCAGGAACCCCACTCAGCCTTCCTGAGAACACTGGAAAATATGAAGGTCTCTCCAAACACCATTATATTGGGCAACTTCAACTACCCAAACATAGACTGGGAGCATTACTCTAGCTCCAACACCCTAGCCCAAAGGTTCCTAGAATTTATAAACTCAAATGCTATGGAACAACTTGTTACCACTCCCACAAGAGGGGAAAACATACTGTACCTGATCATCACCAACATGGGGACTCTATGCTCCAGACTAGAAGTGTATCCCTCACTGGTAAGATCAGACCATAAACTAATCTCACTGGATATTCACATCCTGACCCCAGCCCCTGCCCAGAAAACCACAGTGAAAAACTTCTCTAAAGCAAATTTCACACTTCTCAAAACCAAGGTGGAATCCTTCAAAGCCCCCAAGCCTGTGGAAAATACGGCCCAGACCGCAGAATCCTTTATAAACACATTCTATGAACACCTTCAGGAATGCATGGATCATGCAATCCCAAATAAAACCAAGACCCAATCCTCCAATGGCAGACGTCCTGTCTGGTGGATCCCAGCCATAAACAAACTATACAATAGAAGGAGGAAGCTACTACATGACAGAGCAAAATCCCAAAAAGAGAAGGCATCTCTGATCAGTATTAGCAAGAAACTACGGGCACTCATAAAATCGTCTAAGGCCAGCTTCGAGAGAAAAATTGCACAGGACACTAAGGATAATCACAAGGCTTTCTTTAGTTATGTTAGGAACCTGGGTGGGAATTCCCAGATATGCTCAAAATTAGTCCAAAATGACAAAAAATACATCGAACCCACAGACATTGCCAACATCCTAGCTGACAGGTTCAGTAAAAACTTCTCCCCTCCCCCACCAAAGGGCAAATATCTATCCCAGCAGAGTGCTGCCCCTGACATCTCAGATGCTCAGGTAAGAGCCGCCCTCTCCAAAGCAAAAAACACAGCATCAATGGGACCAGACGGTGTCCTGGGCTGTGCCCTACATGAACTTCAAGAAGAGCTAAACCCAAACATAAAACTACTGTTCAATCTCAGCCTTACTACAGGATATGTACCCAAAGAGTGGCGTACAGCAACAGTGGTCCCTCTCCACAAAGGTGGTGCCTCAACGGATCCTGGAAACTATCGCCCCATAAGCCTGACTAGCTTGGTCTGCAAAACTATGGAAAGGATCATCATGGACCTTATAAATAAAGATATTGGAGACCTACAGGCACTGGATCCTACCCAGTTCGGCTTTGTTAAGGGCAGATCCTGCCTCTTAAACCTGGTTGATTTCTTTGAAACAGTCAACAAGGCCATTGACGAGCGGAAGGTGGTCCACACAGCCTACCTGGACCTCACAAAAGCCTTCGACAATACCCCACTCGGGCATTATAGATAAGCTCACCAGCTTAAATATAAACCCCTATGTCACTAGATGGGTTGCAAACTGGCTCAAGGACAGAACCCACATGGTTAGAATTGCTGGAGACATGTCAGACTCCAAACCAGTTACAAGTGGCATCCCACAAGGCTCAGTCCTGGGACCTCTCTTGTTCGGTATATATTTCTCGGAGGTACAGGCCAACATGGAAGGACTGTGGCTGACCAAGTTCGCAGATGACTGCAAACTGGGCACCATAATTGACTCTCCAGCCCACAAGCATCCTCCAAAAGGGCCTCATAGAAACAGACAACTGGTGCCAGAGCCATGACCTCAAGCCAAATGCCAAAAGTGTATAGTCATCCCCTTTAAAAACAAAGTGCCCAAATTACCACATAGGTGGTAATCCATTAAGTACAGAAGAAGTAATTAGGACCTGGGGACCCAAGTTGATAGCAATCTTCATTTGACAACCACGTGGCCAAAGTGGTTAGAAAAACATTTTATATAGCCCACCTAATCATGAAGGGATTCACATCTAGATCAGGGAGGTCATCGTGCCTCTTTACTCATCCCTCATCAGGCCCATAATTGAGTACAATGCCCCTTTGGGATGTACCTTACCAGACACCTGCAGCAACTGGAAAGACCCCAAAAGTACCTCACCAAGAGGATCAAAGGGCTCAAACAGATGCCATATGCTGCCCGGTTAAAGAAACTCCAGCTCTACTCAGTGGCATACCGCCTGCTCAGAGGCGATCTGTGCCTGATGTATAAAGCCATGTCCAACCCGGAATTAATGGACATGCTGCACCTCAGGAAAATCCAAATCCCATCGAGCTACGCACTCGAGAGACTTGAACCTCAGCACTGAAATAAATAGGACATGCTGGAGGGACAGATTCATAACCCAGAGGCTCCCTTCACTCTGGAATAAAATCCCAGTCCAGGTTAGGCAGAGTCCCTCAGTGACTCTTTTCAAGAGAAATCTTGATGAGTGGATGGGAGATCGTAAGTTTACCCTGGGTATCACTTCTGTGTCACTGTTAGACAGAGGCACAGTATATTAACCTTGTAAAAGGGCATATCAAAATTAATTTAAAATGGGTGGTGAAAGCCAAACACACTCTGGCTAGGCTTATAAATGCCCTAGGGCAGATAGCCTAGTGTGAACCTATGAACCTATGAAGCACTGAACCAAAATGTACTTTCAGTTTCATAAAATAAAGTATTCCTTTTGTCTACATTGTTC
>NW_025055289.1:0-8223 GCF_019279795.1 Protopterus annectens
GCAACTTATAGAGTAAGTAAAGGCATGTTGTTTCATTCATGGTCTAAAGAAGCATGTGTGATGTGAAAGTACTAACCGTATTAAAGTTTTTTATATTATTTCTGCTGTGTCCTCCCCACTGATTCATTTTGCTGAAGAAAATTTCCTGTGGAAAGCAATGAGCAGCATTCTGTTTCTCAGCTCATATGATTCTCGCACAGAACGCTTAAGGAATTTGGTCTTGGTCAACTAATTGCACCATTAGTTAATAAAGTGGTACATCTAGAGGTCATTTTAGAGTATGGAGCTGAAATATCAATTGTTTGCAAAGCTTAAATACCATACATTTACTGTAATCTCAAAATTCATAAAAAAAACACTCTAGGATGACTCATGGTCAATGAATCTAATAGTTATTTAGATTATGAGAATTCAGAAAATGACCAAAAACTTGAAAAATACTTTTAAGTATACTAAAGCAGCTCATGAACCTAAAAAAGATAATGCAGCATGTTAGATTAGATGAAGCAGTAGATGCTTTGTTTCTCACAAGGAAAGTGTTTTCCATTTATAAATATCAAACAGGGAGTGATAAAGAGGTACATAATGAGCTGGGTATAAAGTATAATTTAATGTTCTTAATTTCATTTGTGGTTGTGTTATAATTGCTATTTGACTTGATTGTCTATTTGAACATGTGCTTGGCTTATACCAATTTCAAGTCCAGAGAAAGCTAATTGCTGAGAAGGCAGACATTACATAGTTGACCTCACATCCAATGTGGTTTATTTCTATTCTTTATTTAGTATATATGCAGTTCAATAAAAATCTCTCAGCAGCTTTCTGGATGATGGCTTATGATCCACAAACATCATCAACTTCAAGTCTGGGAAGATGGGAACAAATGTGAAATAGAGCTTGTGTGTTACAGTGAGGCTATGGGCAAAAACGAGAACAGATGCGTCCACCAGATGCTGACATGCCATCATCTCCACAACCCGGAAATTGTCAGCTGCTGACATGTCAACAGATAGATTATAAAGGAAGTACTAAACATATGCTTCCCACATGTGGAATCATGTGGGATGTGTGGACTCTCTATCTCAATGCAAAAGAAGGTTTTTGTACCATTGACCATCCTTGCTATGAGAACCATTCAGTGTCGGGGGACACATGAGAAGTTTCACATGCTTCACTCCTTAAGTTCCTGTACCAATTCCTTGACTGGATGTAGCACATGGAGGGGCATGTTCAGTTTCCATGGACAGCACAGGAGGGAGCTACCACTATTCAGGAATGTAGAACATAGACCATTTCCCTGTGGTCATTCCCCACATGGCATCTATTAACTGCCTGGTTGTGTGCATTGCCGAGGGTATTAGAACCAGTGAGTCTGTGTACCACAGAGACAGTGCCTATTATCCCAACAGGTGATACACATGGAATCTCTCCTAGCATTTTGTGGAAAGTGACTTCCCGTAAGTTAATTTAGTTGGTAGGTACATACATTGCCAGGTACACAGGCCAGGATATAAACTGCACATTTATTTAAGCAGCAGGTCACTTAATTGTTTCCATTGTTGTGCATTAATCCCCCATCCAACACCCCCCTCCCCCAAGAATGGATGCTATGGTGTGCAATATCACACATGTGCAGATACTGAACATTAATAAACTTGTGCAGATTCCTAAAGGTATGCTTCAACTAAATTTGGGTATATCAAGTTGTCCACTTCAGTAGGCACCTAAGACCCGAAATCATTTATATGCAGTATGTATCATCTTACACAAAATGGTAGTATGCAAGCAGCTCCAACCTAGGAACTTTGCACTAGTGTTTAAAAGACCAGTTTCAGCAACAGTTGTAGAACTGGATGCAGAGAGATATAGGAAAAATTGGCAGCTGCAGAATCCAAGGCAAAGCAGGTGTGGGCACATTATACTGTGACACTTGGAAGAAGAGTGTCTGGTCCGTAACTATGGACCATGACAAGTACATAATAAAATAACACTGATGTAAGCATTATTATACCCAGGTTATGTAGTACATTGTATTAACTATACAAGCAGTTTGTCTGACATTTCCAGATAATTTCAGATGAACGGTCACCATCATTTGCACAGAGTGGAGCATAGTGACAGGTGACAGCAACAATAGGTATAACGGTCATGGTAGATGAATAAAGTGAGTAGTCACTTAGGGATAATATCCACCAGTGACAGGATGGAGCTTACATGTCTTGACCCTGCAATGAGTTCTGCTTGAGGAATGGGAAGGATTGCTTTCAACCATTTCCTTTCATGAGCTTCCACAATTTAACTTTATTTGCACAGAAAATGTAGACTGCAGATCATTAAATAGAATGCAGAGTGCAAACTATTGTACATTAATACAATTCTCTGTGAAATTACTTAATATCATTCAGGTATCAGTCTGAATCCTGTATGAAGTATAGACAAATTGTCACAAAAATAATAAACCGAACAGAATCACCACGGCTTAAAGACAGAAATAACTTTAATATAATAACTGAGTAAGGCCTTTCACCACCAAACAGTCACTTCTTTAGACTCTCACAGTAACAGTACCTGTTCCCGATTTAAAACAAAAACATAACCAATTAAGCAAATCAATTAAACATCTAACTTTCTTAAAGACATATACATACCATCTCATTAACATTATATAAAAAATGTAACTAAAAAATATCAATCTAGAAAACTTTAATGGGGGAGTGCATGTGCATGCAGTAAGGGTTTAAGAGACACCATATCATTAATTCCAGGTGCCTTCACTGTATTAAAAAATAGAATCCAACTTTGTTTGGACATCTCAGTCTTATTCTTAATGTCCCGCCCCCCCCCAATGCTTTCCTTCACAATTTCTAACACAAAAAACTTTAACTTATGCTGGGATCCACTAGCTTTAATATGATGTGCTAAAGCATTACTATCGCTATTATTTCTAATATCTCTCAAATGTTCTTAAATACGTTCCCTCAGAGAATGATTAGTTTTATCTACATAGAATGCAAAGCACACCACACAGAAAATGAGATACACAACATTCCTAGTTTTACAATCTGTATAAATTTTACATTCAACCATTACCCTTGGCTGTGGATGTGTAAACCTCATACCTGTATAGATACAATCACAGGTACTGCAACTTCTACATGGATATGTCCCTTGTCTCTGTGATACAGAAACTGATCTAGCCAATCCTTACCTGTAGCATAACTGCCTTTTTAGTGAGAGATCATTCTTGAATGAAAACACGTCTCTCACTCACAACCTCTATAAGTTCCTCAGACATTTTTAAGATGCCCCAATTTCTTTTAATGATGTCACAGAAAACATTTACATCATTTGAAAAGATCATAAGAACCCTCACCTTTCCAGAATCAACTTGTTCTTGTTGACTCCAATCTCCAGGGGGTAGCTCAGAAAACGAAAGCCAGCCTCTAGTATTCTTCTCACTTAGTAACTGAGTAATATTAGCATCACTTTCTTTTTCAGAATACCCCTCTCTTCAAAAAGTCACCCTTAAGATTCTTTAAGGGATATCATAAGTTATGGATCATCAATATGCAGCTGCATCACTCTCAAAAATCTGGTCTCTAAGCACATTCATAACAACATGCCTTGGATGCATACTATTCTTATGTAAAAGTGAATTCTTTCTACTCAGCTTCCTATACAAACTAGTTTGCAGATTCCCTAAATCAGATTTTCTCACAGTAACATCCAAAAAGTCTATCTCATCCATGGAATATTTATATCTGAATCTCAAAAATGTCATAGTATTAGATAAATACTCTATGAAATGAGGAAGCAACTCACTAAAACCATTCAATAGAAAGAATATATCATCCACAAATTGAGTGTACCACACCACATGCACTGCACTCTCTTCCCATTGTAACAATGCTAGTATGGTGTATTGGCACAAGCCATGCCCATAGCCATGCCAACCTTCTGTAAAAACAATTCATCATGAAAAACAAAAACATTATGTTCTAGAATGATCTCCAACAATGTACAAATCAAATATTTTTTTTTTCGGGAGGAAAATACCTCCCTACTGCTAGAAATTCCCTAATATTGTCAATGTCCCGAGTGTTCGGGATGACAGTGAACAGGGATTCAATATCTATGGTAACAAAAATATAGTCATCATTAGGCCCAAGCCCCTTCACATTGGCATACAGTTCCTGGAAGAAGATTTAGTGTCTCTTAAAACTGTTTTTGTTACATCCAAATTTGGTCACAGAGTCATTTCTACATATATAGAAAGTGGTCCAGTGACCCTTTGCTAGAAAGTATAGGCCTCATTGGTGGGCATACCAAATTCTTATGCACTTTGTGTGGCTATAGAAAACAGGGACCACTGGATATTCAGCATTGAAATACTTGTGCAAATCCTCTGTAATCATATTGATCATGAATAAATCAAAGACCAAAAAAGACACTCTCTCTATTACCCCATTCATAAGCACTTTAAAAAGCACATTATAAGTAGGCGTCAGTTAACAATTTCAACATTTGCTCCAAGTAGAATTCTTTATCCCCCCACCTTTATCTGCTGGACTTATCTCTAATAAAGCCATACATTTAGGTTCATATAAGTCTTTATACTCATCGTAATTCAAACTATAAGATGTGAGGTTATGTTCATGCTTAAACACATCCCTTATCTCACTCCCACATGCTGACACAAAAGTTTCCACAACTGGGTGAATATTTTATGTACAAATACACTGGGCTTCTTAACCGTAGCATAAGTTGTATTCTGTCCTGGAAAGATTGATTTTAATGATATATAATTGGCAAAAACTTGTAAATCTAAAAGTAGGCCTACCATGTTTGAACTTCTGGCTGATGAAAGGCCTCTATTAAGTAAAGAAATTTGCACAGTTGTTAATCTGTGTGAGAATAAATTGAACACCATTCCACTCATGGTTTGTTTTGTGTCCTCAGTCCTATACAAGCCATTTCTGTGCTCTGCAACTGCAGGGTTCTCCCTTTCCTTACCCTGCTTCTGGACCTCTCTTCTTTGTTGACTGGTAACAGTCGCTGCAACAAAAAAGGCAATGTAATCACATTGCTCAATTCTGCTGATGCAGAGGATGCAGCAGCGGCTTGTGGAACAGTCATACCAGACCCAGAATGCACTACAGATGAATGTGCAGTCATGGTCTCAGTTTCTATGGTAATGGGTACATATAGATGCTGTGGTTCAATTCCGGGAATGCTAACTTCCCGTTTAGTGGAAGCCTGTTCCTTGGGCCATGAAAAACAGCCCCTTTATGAAAATCAGCTAAGTCCCATTGCAGCTCTCTTTATTTTAGAGACTTTGTAGTTTTTCATAAAGAAAGATACTGTCATGTAGATTATCTAGTTTATCGATCATTTTACAGGGAAACCTGGAAGCCAGACTGCAGACCCTTAATCTCAGCCCATTAGTGCCTTCTCCCAAAGTCGCTTCTTTTCACATGCAACTTCATTTAGCGTCAAAATCCAACTTCTTCAGATTCAAAGCTCAAGCCACTGCCGCATTAGATCTGGGAATGTGTCCCCATGGGTTGGGCATCTTTATTACTCTGAGACCTCTGGGGACTAGTCTATTATGTAATGATACCTCCAAATGAAATCTCTGCCACTGAAGGCATTTGTACTTAAATAATTTATTCTCTAGTTCCCTGTAATGTTAAAAAATGAAATGTACAGTGTCATCTACCACTGCTTGATGGTCTTGCCCATCCACCATTATATCAAGAACAGGATTTGTATTAGTACACAGAACTCTACCCAGTCTCTCCACATGTGTACTTAACAAACCAGGGTTATAATCCATCTTAGTAGTATAGCCTTCAACCATGTCCAATCTCCGCATACAGAACAAGCCAAATAATAAATTGAAAACTGGTTCCTGGATAAAGATTCTGCCAAGGGTACAGCAAGAAATACACAAAAATAATAAACTGAGCAGATCACCATGGCTTAATGACAAAAATAACTTTTAATATAAAAACTTAGTAAGCGCTTTCACGACCAAACAGTCACTTCTTCAAACTCTCAGAGTAGAAGCACCTGCTCCCTATTTACAACAAAAATATAACCAATTAAGCAAATCCATTAAACATCTATCTCTCTTAAAGACGTATACATACCATCTAATTCACATTATATAAAAAAATGTAGCTAAAAAATGTCAATCTAGAAAACTTCAATGGTGTAGTGCACGTGTACACAGCAAGGGTTTAAGAGACACCATATCATTAATTCCAGGTGCCTTTGCTACATTAAAAAAAGCAGAATCCACCTTTGTTTGCTTTCCTTCACAATTTCTAAGACAAAAAAACTTAAACTTATGCTGGGGTCCACTAGCTTGAATATGGCATGCTAAAGCATTATTATCCCTATTATTACTAATATCTCTCAAATTGTGCCTGATGACATGCAATTTATATAGGCTACCTTTTCAATTCCTGTGGCACTTGTGTACAGAAGGATTATCTTTTACTGTGATAGAGAAACACAGGCAATGATACTCTTTCACTTTTAATATGTTAGGGCTATTAAACTAACTTTCCACAAAATCTGGGGAAGTCTGGTTCTTAAGACACAAAATAAATGGTGCTGATTAAAGTTTAACCCAGACAACTAAGTCAAATGACTATAATTCAATACAAATTTCATCTATTCCAGAAATGTTACTCCTCTTAGTCATGCAGTAAAAGACTTCTAGTGTCATCTTGTCAGGAAGATTTATCCAGTCACCACCTATACCCAAATTTTATTTTTCATTTCTGCCGATGATCCAAGTTGCAATATCTTTTATCTGACATCCTCATTTGCTTCACTCTGACACTTCTGGATATCCTTCCCAAAGCATTTCCCAGTGCATTATATGATAATTTATAATTTGTTTTCATTTTTCCTCTTGGTATATCTTAACTTCCTTTCATATATTTAACTGTGATAACAATCCCATTGTAACCAGAAGCTCCTTTAAATATTTGGGGATCTGGCTAGACCAATCACTACATTTACATGAGCACACTGGAAAGTTCTGAGCCATGGTCAACTGTCTGCTCTTTTGGGCCAACCAAATATTTAAATTCCTCTGGCATCCAGCAAGGGCTGCTATAGTGAAAGGCATCCCCCTTGTTCAACTTGACTATGGTGCCCCCTTGTTTGCCTCTGTCTGTGACAAAACAAAGCTGTCCTTCAGATCCTCTCAAATAAAATATGTCGATTTATCACTAACTCACCCTGGACTGAACACCATTAGCTTACTCTTTCAATGCCTAAGTGTCCCCTTCTGTCAGACTACACACTGCTAACTATTGCTCCTCTGTATTGGTCCCTAAACTATAGAGTCAGTTCCTCCTAAATGATCATACAAACAACTCCTTGTTCAGACCAAAATTCAAACGATGCTTACTAAAACAATTTGAACGCAGGTCTCAATCCAAAGAATATTTCACCTAAACCAATATCTGTGACTGAGTATTACCTTTACATCTCAAATTAGATCAACTTGACTGACACACTCATCAAACTGTGGTTTGAGTATACCATTACAAGTCTGCTGTAAGCCCCTGTGCATAATCTAATCCCCACAGACCACCAACTGCTCTCTATTGGCTTCCCTAACCTAGTTATCACTACTCATACTTCTGCCACTTCTGATCCTATTACCTTAACTGTGTTTGTTCTCTCTTTTTTCTATCCTTATTGTGTAACTGTACATTTATTTATTTGTTAGATATTGTATGTATATTTGCTTGTCAGATTTTCTGTGGATGCTCACAAATGTAACAGCTGTTGTCTGTATACTGTACACTGTTTTATTACATTCTGATGTAACCCAAGCAGAGCCTGTAATGGGTTATTGTTTGATTAGTGGTTTATACCAGTGAACACGTTTAAGCAAAATACACATCTTCCCTTGTATTATTAACTTGTTCTTTCTTCTTAACATATTCATTTTATTATAGGAAAATTGTGATTTTGCTTTTAGCAAACACTCAGCCACAGATTTAGCTTTGTTTAATATGACATTCCCATCAATCCGTCCTTTATGGATTTTAAATTCCCCACATAAATATGCTTATCTTGTTGACTCAGCATTCAACATACTGCCATATATAAATTACCTGTTTGACTGTTTATATAATTTCCAGTTCCTTCAGTGTTCAGATCCAAGAATGATTCGATCCTCCCTTCTGTTTGTTA
>NW_025055290.1:0-8615 GCF_019279795.1 Protopterus annectens
TACGACCCTATGCAGTCGATCACAGTACGTGTTCATGTAAGTTAAACAGCAGAGCACCTTCATGCATATGCAAGGCATGCTGCTGTTCTACATGGACACAAACCACTCCATGCAGGAATAGCACTATTCCTGCATGGAGTTTAATAAATCTCGGCGACAGTTATTTATTGTTTGTGGGTGTTTCTGATTTTACCCTCCCTGTTGCTGACAACAGCTAATTGCTGTTCTTGTCATTTGTTCATTGGTCTTCATGCTCCTTTTCTTTTCTTTTCTTTTCTTTTCTTTTCTATTTGCAAAAAGGTCAAAAGTTTAGCTGAATAGATTGGGGTGACAAATATATAAATAAATAAACTCAATTAGGGGATTTAGCACACATATTGATAGAACTTAAGACATACCTTAGGAAATTAAATCTTAAATTGCTGCATAAAAAAACAGGTAGTGAAGGTTCTACATTTAATAGAGAGCTGGCTAGGAGCAGTACATACAACCCCCCACTTCATCCAGCTATATTGACTTTTGAAAATATTGTTACAAATGAGATTTATGAAGCCTACTATAAAAATAGAAAGGATGGATTTTATCACAATATAAGCAGAGATGAAGAAAAATTATTACTGGATTTCAAAAAACAGAATGACATTAGAATTATGAAGCCCGATAAGGGAGGGGGAGTAGTTTTATTCAATCGTGAAGAATACAACAATCTCCTTACTAACATATTGTTAGACACCAACACATATGCCTCGGTATCTTACAATGAGATACAAATAGCCTATGGTGGGATTGACTCCCTCTTGTATGAATATTTGTTAGAAAATAGAGTAGATAAGACCATTTATAATTTTTTAAATCAACCTAACCCTACTATTTCACAGTTTTTTGGAGTACCCAAAGTCCACAAATCTATTGTGGAACCACCTTTTAGACCTATTGTTTCTGCAAAACATTCAAAAACACATCCTTTGGCAGTCTACATAGACAGAACTATTAAGAGTATTGTCACTAAGGCAAATCACATACTTAAAGATTCTTGGGATTTTCTAGGTAAAATCAACAATGATATGTGGTCTGAAAATTGCATCTTTTTAACCATAGATGTAAATGATTTATTCACATGTATCCCAAGATTACTAGGGTTTGAATTTTTTGAAGATAGTATACATAAACATCTGGAAGTACCTTTAGATCAGAAACAGCTGGTTTTGGAATTGATGGAAGTTGTTTTAGACAACAATTATATAGGCTTCCAGGGTGAATATTTTCAACAGGTTAGTGGAGTGGCTATGGGGGCAGCATGTGCCCCCATTTATGCCAATCTTGTAATGTTAGAATGGGAAGAGAGACATATATTCAATAGTACACATTTCAAATTTATGAAGTGTTATTATAGGTTTTTGGACGACATTTTTGTTCTATGGGAAGGTACACAGGAACAATTAGAGGAATTTATGGTTTACATTAACAAAACAACTAATTTTTTGTCATTTACACATACTGTTGGGGGAAATAGTATTGATTTTCTTGACCTCACAGTCAGTAAAGTAAGGCTAGGCTTCTAGTCTAGGATTTTTCGCAAGGAGACATGGTGCAATGGTTATTTACACTTTGATAGTCATCACCCCTTTCACCAAAAAAGGAGCCTTATTAAAGGGCAGGCTGTAAGGGTAGCACGGATGACTTCTGATTTTGAAGATCTTTATGAAGAGTTTGTTTTCTTAGGTGAAAAATTCATTGAGAGGGGTTATCCGAAAGTTTTGGTTGGTGGCATTTTAGAAGAAGTGTATAATGGGTGGGGGATAAAATTTAAGTCATTACTGGGTAAATCATTCAAAAAAACAGAGGAATCGGACAAGGAAAAAATAAATTATCAAGGGACTTGTACAACCGAATTTAATGTTTTTACCAAAGAATTCACCAAAATTTTGGAAACTAATTGGTCAATTCTTAAGACTAATAAGGAGGTACATGAAGCAGTAGGTAACAGACCCAATTTTACTTATAAAATAGGTATCGACTTTAAAAGAACCTTTGAAAGGGACAATAACTATGGAAATATTAAAAGGGCTACTAATGCTTGTGGTAGATGTGGACAATGTACCCATATTTATAAAAATGAAACTATAAAATTAAATAATGGGTTGGATAGTATAGTTCATTTTTGTAAGGGTAATTGTCACACAAAGATGTTAGTATATTTAGCTATTTGCACACAATGTTTGTCCTTTTATGTGGGGAAAACTGAAAGGGCACTAAAAGATAGGATTTATGAACACATGAATGATATCAGAGTTAAAAAAGACACAAGTGCCCTTTATAAACACTCTACTGTTTGTAGTTCTTTCAAAGGTTTCAAATTTGGTATTATAGACCTGGTGAAAAATGACTACAAGGGAGGTGATTTGAAAAACCTTTTATTATATAGGGAAGTGAGTTGGCAGTTAAGGCTGAAGGCTAACATTTTCCCTGGCGTGAATGAATATATTAGTATTAAAGCCATTTTGGTTGAAAGAGCAGGGAAAGTATAAACTAATTTTAATTTTAATTTCAATTTTAACATTTTAATAAAATGCATTATTTTTATTTTCATTTTTATTTTTATTTTTATTTTTTATGTGATTTCTATTTTTATTTTTATTTTCATTTTCATTCAGTTTTGGTTACATTTATTTAAAACGATGAAAATAAATATAATATATGTTTTTAGTTGTTAGCTACAAGCTATTTTGGAAAGTTTAGAATTTTATAGTTCATGTCACACATAAGAAATTATTAAAAGATATATAGAAGTTCTTTAAGAAGTTAGATATAGTTCATTACATTTTTTACTGTGGTAGTTTAAATCAATTAATGTGGTACAGATGATTTTTTTTTAATTTTTTAATTTAATTAATTAATTGTTTGATTGAGATAATTAAGTGTATTATAAATATAGTATGGTGCCAGTTCTCATTTGTCTGATGAAGTCTACACAGGTAGACGAAAGCGCTTACCTTTGTTGGAATAAAAAACTTTTATATATCATCCTTGGCGACTAGGAACTGCTATATTTCTTGGTTTTAAAGTCTAACTAGATTATTTGCTGTGGTTTGTGTTTAAATAAATATGGACTTTGACAACAGAGTGAACATACCTTACCAAAACACTTTACCATGTTCTTTATCTAATGGATACGTTACAGATCTTATTTAACCTAAAGTCTTTACCCTGCTACCTCCCACTAAAATAGTATTATATCTTTCAAGTATATTTATACATTTCCAATTTTTTTGCTCTCATAACACATACAGAAACTCTGTTATACACCTTTATTATTATTATTATCTTTGAGTGTTTCCATTAAAAAGCTGCACAAAATTGCTCCCTACTTGTACTTATCTGTAGCTTCTATTATTTGGTTTATGTATGCCTAATGCTATGAAATAAGCTACTACCCAAATGGATGTTGTGAAAGCCCTTTCAATACCCTGAAAATAAATAAGTAAATAAACACTTTTCCCATTTTTTTATTTTTCCTACACTAGTTTACCTCACTGACTCATCCTTCATCCTCTGTTTTGACTGTGCTTGAGATCTGTGAGTTAACAATCACATTCTCCTTGACTGATGGCATTTTTGCTTGCATGAAATAGCCTCTTCCATAGCATGGGATATAGTGAGGCATAACATTACACACTTGGGCCTCTGCATTTGCTCTACTCTGCTTCAGTATATTTTTTCGAAATGCTAACAATGCTCGGCCTTCATTAAGACCCTGACATTGTGTTTGTTTGCTAATTTCCTCTGATATTTTTAAGTTTGTAATATATCCTGCATTTTCTTCAGGTATGCACATTAAATTCTAATAGGTTTTATTTATGAAGATTTTGTTGTAGACCTTGCATAATTTTAGTTGACTTCATTCAAATGTCCAAAAGTTTGTCTTTGTACTTCCCAAAACAGTCACCCGAATTGTATGAAGTCAGCTCTTATTAACTGTCTGCAAAAGTAATTAATTAATTTATTTATTTATCTATTTATTTATTTATTGGCATTTGTTGACCGGGAAAGTCCACTGGGTACAAAGATACCCACTTTCAATGGAGATCCGGAGAGAAAAGCTCCACATATATACAAACATCAGACATAAATATCAAACAAATATAGCCAACTATGAAGTACAGATCAGGAGGGACGGCTACAAAAATTAAGACAGACTATTATTACAGAAGAATATAATTGCATAATGATATTATTTACAAGTTTCTATATAAACACCATATCATAGGTAAAACTATATCACAGGAAAAGCAAGGTGTACAAGTACTAGAGTATTATAATTCAGTTGAGCTGATTGAGAAATCAGAGGTGCTAGTAAGGTGGGATTATAGTTGAAAAAAAAGTTATGGAATTATGAGGATTTGCACTGTATTGCACATGTACAGTTAGGGTTTTGTAAAAAGTATATAAATAGAGATAACAGGAGGCCAACTCAGCTGAAACGTAAGGCAAAGTGATAAAAAGCCAAAAATCAGTCATAGGCAAAAAGCCAATAGTCACTAAGTTCCACCAACGATATCAACGACAGCTTTTCAAACACCAGCGGAATATTTTATTTCCTTTAATGAATACAGGCAAGCACTTTCACCATAAAAGGCTTCCTCAGGCCATTAACAATAAAATAAAGGAAGGTCATATTTATAGAAAAAACTTATGACATCACTTCCTTAATTAATACAAGGTTCATTAAATAATTATTACTATACAAACATGGTATTAATTACATCAAGCAGCTAAAATTTGCATATTCAATATATAAAGTGGATTTTAAACATCATATAAAAATATATACTTAGTTATTTCCTAAGCTTTTTACCTTTTAAAATTGGTTTAATGGGGACCCTATCATTCAAACCTGGTGGAGCATCTGCTCTCAACCTGATTATCCATTTTGTTTCATTTTGTTCCATTTTATTCCATACATCACCCTTTCTAATAGATGGCAAAAACTTTTGAATCACCATAAATTTAAAACAATGATCTGTAGAGGTTTCAATTATATGTTTAGACAATGCATTCTTAATAGATTTTATTCTTATATTATATAGGTGCTCCCTCACTCTATCTCTCAAATGTCTATCAGTTTTGCCCACGCAAAATGCAGGGCATGCACAGCAGGTTGCTAAATAGGCTACGTGCTTAGAATTACAATTAGCTGAAGGGAGAAAATTATATTGTAGATTACTGACAGGATGTATAAAAAATCCTGAAGTATTAATATATGAGCAAAAGTTACACCTCTGGCATGGTTTTGTAGATTCATAATGATTCTTATTATGTGCACGTGATTCTATCCATCCATAACTACAAAGTACCCTATATAAATTAGTCCTATTCTTATATCTAAACTTTGGGACATCACCTATTATTTTATTAATTTCTGGGTCCACTCTCAGAATGTCCCAAAACTTTTTGTACGCATCTCTAATGTCTCTAGCATCCTGAGTGTAATACATACTAATCTGAGTTATTTCTGTGTCTTCATAAACTTTTGCAACACTTCCTTCTTCATAATTTTCTTTATCTGCAAAATATGGGGAAGCTGTACTTTTCCTTAACATATCCACTGTAACCATATTTTGTTCAATCTCCTCTAAAGTATACACTCTTTCTAATAATTGTTTTTTCAACTTATCCATCTCTTCTCTATACCCTTGATCTGTGGGATTCATTCTTGATGCCCTCATAGCCTGTCCTTTTATGATGTTCCTAAATATAAAATTTGGGTGCATACTCGATCTATGTAACAGAGAGTTTCTGTAACAAGATTTCCTATGCACACCTGTATTGAGCAGGCCACAGGGTAATCTCTCTACATATACATCTAAATAAGAGATGTATTCTTCTGACGCTGACATAGTAAACTTTAAATAATGAGTTAAAGAGTTTACTTGATGAAAAAAATTTTCTAATTCTGAAAATTCAGACCTCCAAATAAAGAACAAATCGTCTACAAAGCGGAAGTAAAAACATACGTTCTGCTTGTAACTATCTAAATTAAATAGTTGTTCAATTTCCCAGTCGACCATGACAAGTGACTTACAGCATTCACTCTTCTTGTGAAGGTGTCTATCAGCATGGCACATCTTGACATGGCATTATTTAGCCGCTCTTCTATGCAAAGGTCACCCAACTCTGTCAGATTGCAAGGGCAGCTCATGTGCACAGCCCTCGTCAAGTCACACTGTGGTATGTCTATCTAGTGTAGGTCTAGGCTTTGGCTGGGCCAATCCATAACCATGAGTTTATTCAGGTTGAGCCTTTCTTAGGTAGCTTTGGGTGTATGCTTCAGGTCTTTGTCATGTTGAAGGCTGACACCCCTCCCCAACCTCAGTGTTCTTGCAGACGCCTGATGGATTTTACCCAGAAGTCGGTGTTATTTAGAACTGTTCTGCCACCATGACTACAGGCCCAGTTCTGGCTTTGAAACAGCATCCCCACAGCAGGCCACTGCCACCAGCATGATTTACCATGGAAGTGCTGGTGTTCAGGTTAAGAGTGGTGTTGCTTGTGCATCACATATACCTTTTGGTATTGTGGCTGTGAGGTCAATCCAAAGTCTCATTACACCATAACACATTTTCACACATACCTTTGAGAGACTTGATGTGCTGTACTGCAAATTGTATCCACCCCTGGATGTTTTTTGGTGTGGGGAAATGCTTCCATCTTCTGACCATACCCCATAGGCCAGACGCATGCAGAATATGGGAGAGTGTTCTCATATGTAGTACACAACACCAGTACTTGCAAGAGATCCCTGCAACAAAATTTTGGAAACTAATTGGTCAATTCTTAAGACTAATAAGGAGGTACATGAAGCAGTAGGTAACAGACCCAATTTTACTTATAAAATAGGTATCAACTTTAAAAGAACCTTTGAAAGGGACAATAACTATGGAAATATTAAAAGGGCTACTAATGCTTGTGGTAGATGTGGACAATGTACAATGTACCCATATTTATAAAAATGAAACTATAAAATTAAATAATGGGTTGGATAGTATAGTTCATTTTTGTAAGGGTAATTGTCACACAAAGATGTTAGTATATTTAGCTATTTGCACACAATGTTTGTCCTTTTATGTGGGGAAAACTGAAAGGGCACTAAAAGATAGGATTTATGAACACATGAATGATATCAGAGTTAAAAAAGACACAAGTGCCCTTTATAAACACTCTACTGTTTGTAGTTCTTTCAAAGGTTTCAAATTTGGTATTATAGACCTGGTGAAAAATGACTACAAGGGAGGTGATTTGAAAAACCTTTTATTATATAGGGAAGTGAGTTGGCAGTTAAGGCTGAAGGCTAACATTTTCCCTGGCGTGAATGAATATATTAGTATTAAAGCCATTTTTGGTTGAAAGAGCAGGGAAAGTATAAACTAATTTTAATTTTAATTTCAATTTTAACATTTTAATAAAATGCATTATTTTTATTTTCATTTTTATTTTTATTTTTATTTTTTATGTGATTTCTATTTTTATTTTTATTTTCATTTTCATTCAGTTTTGGTTACATTTATTTAAAACGATGAAAATAAATATAATATATGTTTTTAGTTGTTAGCTACAAGCTATTTTGGAAAGTTTAGAATTTTATAGTTCATGTCACACATAAGAAATTATTAAAAGATATATAGAAGTTCTTTAAGAAGTTAGATATAGTTCATTACATTTTTTACTGTGGTAGTTTAAATCAATTAATGTGGTACAGATGATTTTTAAACATTTTTAAATTTAATTAATTAATTGTTTGATTGAGATAATTAAGTGTATTATAAATATAGTATGGTGCCAGTTCTCATTTGTCTGATGAAGTCTACACAGGTAGACGAAAGCGCTTACCTTTGTTGGAATAAAAAACTTTTATATATCATCCTTGGCGACTAGGAACTGCTATATTTCTTGGTTTTAAAGTCTAACTAGATTATTTGCTGTGGTTTGTGTTTAAATAAATATGGACTTTGACAACAGAGTGAACGTACCTTACCAAAAAACTTTACCATGTTCTTTATCTAATGGATACGTTACAGATCTTATTTAACCTAAAGTCTTTACCCTGCTACCTCCCACTAAAATAGTATTATATCTTTCAAGTATATTTATACATTTCCAATTTTTTTGCTCTCATAACACATACAGAAACTCTGTTATACACCTTTATTATTATTATTATTATCTTTGAGTGTTTCCATTAAAAAGCTGCACAAAATTGCTCCCTACTTCTGTACTTATTCTGCTTAGCCTTCTATTATTTGGGTTTATGTATGCCTAATGCTATGAAATAAGCTACTACCCAAATGGATGTTGTGAAAGCCCTTTCAATAACCCTGCTGAAAATAGAAAAAATAAGTAAACAAACACTTTTCCCATTTTTATTTTTCCTACACTAGTTTACCTCACTGACTCATCCTTCATCCTCTGTTTTTGAAGCTGTGCTTGAGATCTGTGAGGTTAACAATCACATTCTTCTCCTTGACTAGAGTGCCAGTATTTTTGCTTGCATGGGAAATAAAGGCACTCACTTCCAGGCAGCATGGGATATAGTGAGGCATAACGTATTACACACTTGG